>NW_027225542.1:0-147988 GCF_041296235.1 Equus asinus
AACATCTAAAAAAGGAATAAAGAGAAGTATCTTATTCATAATAGCATCAAAAACAGTAAAATGCCAAGGAATATATTTAACCAATAAAGTGAAAGATCTGTACAATGAAAACTGCAGATTTTGTTGACAGAAATCAAAGGACACAAATAAATGGAAAGATAGTCTGTGTTCATGGATTGAAGTAATATTGTAAAAATGTCTGTACTACCCAAAGCCATCTATAGAGTAACACAATTTCCATCAAAATACCAACGATATTCTTTGCAAAATTTTTTTAAATCCTATGGGCCAGCACCATGGCCAAGTGGTTAAATTCACATGCTCCACTTCCAAAGCTTGGGGTTTCACTGGTTTGGATCCTGGGTGTGGACCTAACACAGCTCATCAAGTCACGCTGAAGCGGCATCCCACACAGCACAGCTAGAGGGACCTATAACTAGAATATACAACTATGTACTGGGGAGCTTTGGGGAGAAGAAGAGAAAAAAAGATTCACAACAGATGTTAGCTCAGAGCCAGTCTACCAAAAAAATAAAATAAAAGAAGAAAGGCCTCAAGCCAACAATCAAACATTATACGCCAAGAAACTAGAGAAAGAAGAACAAACCAATTCAAATTGAGCAGAAGAAAAACATAATAAAGATTAGATCACAGAAAAGTAAAATAGAGATTAAAATAATAGAAAAAATCCATGAAATCAAAAGTTGGTACAAGATCAACAAAATTTTAAAACCTTTAGTTAATTTAAGAATAAAAAAGAGAGAACACTCAAATTACTTAAGTGAGAATGAAAGAAGGGATAGTACTATCTTTTTACATCAATAAAGTACGTTAGAATAAGTACTGTGAAAATTGCATAAGACATTAATACCTTAGATAAAAGGGGTGCATTCTTAGAAACACAACTTACCAAGACTGAATCCTGAAGACATAAATATATGAACAAGTCTGTAACTAGTAAGAAGTTGAATCAGTACTGAAAACTTTCCCAATAAAACTAAATCTCAGGACTACATGGCTTCAGTGGAGAATTCTACCAAACACTTAAGGAAGAATTAACACCAATCTTCCTCAACCTATTCCAAATCTTTAAGTGGTTGGAATACTTCAAAACTCATTTTATGAGGCCAGCATTACCCAGATACTAACTCCAGAAAGTAATATTACATGAAAATAACGAAACAAAACTATCGAACAATATCCCTGATGACTATTGATGCAAAAACCTTCGACAAAATGCTAGAAAATAGAATTCATCCACACATTAAAAGGAAACACCTTTTAATGAAACAGAAAATGGTGTTTCATCTTGAAATGCAAGGATATTTCCACATAGGAAAATTTATTAATGTAATACACCACAGTAACAAAATGAAGGGGAAAAAATCACATGATGATTTCAATTGATGCAGAAAAAACATTTGACAAAATTCAGCACTCTTTCTTAATACAAACATTCATCAAACTTGAATAGAAGGAAACTACTTCAACGTAATAAAGTCCATATATGAAAAGCTCACCTCTAACACTGTACTCAATGGTGAAAGACTGAAAGCTTTTTCTCTAATATAAGGAAGAAACAAAAATACCCACTTTCACCACTTCTATTCAGTATAATATTGAAGCTGTAGCCAGACAAATTAGGCAAGAAAAAGAAATTAAAATGCATCTAAATTTAGAGAGAGGAATGTGGAATTACTGTTCAATGGGTACAGAACTTCTGTTTGGGATGATGGCAAAGTTTTGGACATAGGTGGTGGTGATGGTTGCACAACATTGTGACTATAATTAATGCCACTTAATTATACACTTAAAATGGTTAAAATAGCAACTTTTCTGTTGTATATGTTTTACCACATTAAAAAAAGTTAATGTAACATACCAAATATACCTACACTTTAAATGGGTGAATTGTATGGTATGTGAATTCTACGTCAGTAAAGCTGTTTAAAAAAGTAAAATTATCTCTGTAAACAGACATGATATTAGATGTATAAAATCTTAAGATTGAACAACAACAGCAAAAGTTCTCTTAGAACTAATGAATGAATTAGGCAGTTGCAGGATAAAAAAAAAAATCCACTCCAAAAATCAGTTTTGTTTCTATACACTAACAATGAGGAATTTAAGAAAATAATATCATTTACTATAACATTAAAGACACAAATACGTGGATGTAAACTTAACCAAAGAGATGAAAGACTTTTACACTGAAAACTACAAAACATTGCTGAAAGAACACACAAATAATTGCTTAGACATACCTTGTTCTTGCAATGGAAAATTAATATCATTAAGAAAACAATCTGAAAAATAAGAACAGAGTTGGAGGTCTCACACTTCATGATTTCAAAATGTATTACAAAGCTACATTAATAAAACAGTATGGCACTGGCATAAAGACAGGCACAAATATCAATGACACAGAATAGAAAACCTAGAAATAAACTCTTTCACATATTGTCAAGTAATTTTTACCTAAGTTGCCAAGACCATTCAATTGGGGAAAAACTTTTACTTCAACAAATAGTGTTGGGAAAACTGGATATCCACATGCAAATAAATGAAGTTGTATTTTTATTTCACACAATATATGAAAGTTAACTAAAAATGGAACAAAGATCTAAACCTATAAAATATTCAAAGAAAACATAGTAGAAAATCTTCATGGCACTGTATTTGTAAAGGATTTGGACATCACACCAAAATCACAGTCAACAAAAGTACAGAAACTGGATTGCATCAAATTGAAAACTGTTTTGTACATTAAAGGACACAGTCAACAGAGCGAAAAGGCAATTTATAAAATAAGATAGACCACTTGCATATCATATATATGTCAAGAGGTTAACATCCAGAATATGTAAAGAATCCAAAAACTCAAGAACAACAACAAAACAATCCGATTAAAATGTACAAAGGACTTGAATACACTTTCCTCCAAAGAGGATATACACATAAACAACAAGTATATGAAAAGATTCTCAACATTACTAATAATCAAGGAAACACAAGTCAAACCACAATGGATATCACCTTAGAATACTTAGGATGGCTACTATTAAAAAACAAACAGAAGGGGCTGGCCCCATAGCCTAGTGGTTAAGTTGGGCATGCTCTGCTCTGGCAGCCTGGGTCCACAGGTTTAGATACTGGGCGTGGACATATACTACTTGTCAGCTATGCTGTGGCAGTGACCCACATATAAAATAGAGAAAGATTGGGACAGATGTTAGCTCAGGGCTAATCTTGCTCAAGAAAAGAAAAAACAGGAAATAAGTGTTGGGGAAGAGGTGGAGAAATATGATCCCTTATACACTGTTGATGGAAAGGTTCATTGTTGGAGTCAATATGGAAAACAGTATAAACATTCCTCAAAAAATTAAAAATAGATGTATCATATGACGCAGCAATTTCACTTCTCAGCATACATCCAAAAGAATTGAATGTAAGAAATTGAGGGGATATTTGCACACCCCTTAAAATAGCAGTACTTTTCATAAAAGTCAAAAGTTAGAAGCAAGCAAAGTGCCTGTCAATGGATAAATGCATATACAAGATGAGGTATATGCACACGATAGAATACTATTCAACCTGAAAAAAAGAATTCTGGCGCATGTTACAACATGGAGAAAATTCAAACATTATGTTAAGTGAAATAAGTCAGTTACAAAAAGGAAAATACTGTATGATTCCACTAACATGAAGTATCTAGGGTGGTTAAATTAATTGAAACAGAAGTGGAATAGTTTTTGCCAAGGTTTAGGGGAAGGAGAAATGGGGAGTGATGTTTAATGGGTATAAAGTTTCAGTTTTTCAAGATGAAATATTTATGGACATTAGTTGCACAACCATATGAATATACTTAATATTATGGAGCTGTATAATTGGAAACAGTTAAAATGGTAAGCTTTTTGTTATGTATTTTTTTGCCACTAGTTTCAAAAAAGGTTGTTTCTAACTACGCTAGCAGCCTGAATGAATCAGTATAGCGTTATTTCACTGAAACATTTTGTTAATCAGTCTGTGCTTCATGCTATTCACAATGTAAAGACACCTGTATGAGTTGTTTCTAACAATACTATTTGTGAGAATTAGATTATCATCACATTCTTGTGAAACCCTATGTTCAGAAACCTGTGCTGCATGTTATACACTCTGTATATACAATGCTTAAATTTGTTTCTAACTGTACTAGCTGTGTGGCTTAATCAGTATACTGTAATTCAGTGAAACAATATCTTTAGGACTCTGTGCTTCAAGGTTTAAATTTTGTAAAGACATCTCTTTAAAGGTGTATTTAACAGTCCTAGAAGCCAGAGTGAATCACTATTTCCAGCACTCTGAACTTAATGTTGCACACAATGTAAAGACATGTAAAAGTTGTTGGTAATTGATGTGATTTAACCTCTATCATCATATTTTTGAAACAATGTGTTCATAAATTTGTGCTGCATGTTCATACTTTTATAAGCACACACGGAAACAATTTTTAATATTGCTACAGGCTTGAATAAAACAGAAGAGTGCTATTTCAGTAAAAAATTGTGGTCAGCACTCTGCTTCATGACACAAATTGTATAAAAGCACATATATTAAAGCATTTCTTTTTTCCTCCCAACTTTATTGAGATATAATTGACATATAACATTGTGTAACTTGTAACTTTAGGTGTACAAAGTGTTGATCTTATACACATTTACATATTGTAATATAATTACCACTGTAGTGTTAGCTCACACTTCCGTCATGTTGCGTAATTATCATATCTTTTTTGTGGTGAGGACACAAGATTTACTCTCAGCAATTTTCAAGTATATAGTACAATATTGTTATTCACATTCACAATACTGTGAATTAAATCCCCAGAATTTATTCTTTCTCTAAATGGAAGCTTGTACTCTTTCACCAACATTTCTCCATTTCCCCCGCCTACCCAGGCCCTGATAACTACCACTATACTCTGTTTCTACAGACTTGATATATTAGATTCCACATATAAGTGATACTATATAGTATTTGTCTTTCTCTTTCATTTCACTTAGCATGATGTCTTCAAGGACCATCTGTGTTGTCATAAATGGTAGGACTTTATCATTTCTCATGGCTGAATAACATTATATATGTATGTATGTATGTATACCTAAAGATCACCTATATATTCACATATTCTTTGTCCATGCATTCTTTGATGGACACTTAGGTTGGTCCCATATCTTGGCTACTGTGAATAATGCTTCAATAAATGTGAAGGTGGAGATATTCCTTCAATAGTCTGGTTTCAATTATTTAAAATACGTACCCAAAGCGGTTTAACTAAATCCCATAGTAGTTGTGTTTTTAGTTTTTTTTGAAGAACCTATGTTTTCCATAGTGGCTGTACCAATGTACATTCCCATCAACAGTGCACAAGGATTTAATTTTCTTCATACACTCGCCAACACTTACCTCTTGTCTTTTTGATGATAGTACTTCTCACAGCTGTGAGGTGATATCTCATTGTGGTTTTGATTTACATTTCTCTAATTATTAGTTATATTCCACACCTTTTTATGTACTCATTGGTCATTTATTTGTCTTTGGAGAAATGTCTATTCAGGTCCTCTGCCCACCTTTTATCTGATTGTTTTTCCCTATTGAGTTGCATGAGTTCCTTGTGTATTTTGGATATTAACCCCTTATCAGATATATGGGGTGCAAATATTTTCTCCCATTCCATAGGACACCTTTCCATTTTTTATTATTTTCTCCTGTTTGACTTTTTTCCCCCAGTTTTACTGATATATAATTGACATAAAGCACTGTGTATGTTTAAGGTGTAGAGCATAATGATTTGACTTGCATATGTCATGAAATAATTACCAAAATAAGTTTAGTTAACATCCATCATCACATATAGATATAAAAAATAGAAAAATTTCTTTATCTTGTTATGAGAACTCTTAGGATCTACTCTCTTAACAACTTTCAAATATACCATACAGCAGTCTTAACTACAGTCATGCATTATATAGCAATGTTTTGGTCAATGATGGACCACATATATGATGGTGGTCACATAAGATTAGTACCATATAGCTTAGGTTCATAGTAGGCTATACACCATCTAGGTTTGTGTAAGCACACTTTATGATGTTTGTACAATGGGAAAATTGCCTAATGGCACATTTCTCAAATGTATCCTCGTTATTAAGAAATGCATGACTGCATAGTCATCATGTTGTACATTACATCCCTAGTACTTATTTGTCTTATAATTAGAAGTTTGTATCTTTTGGCAACCTTTCTCCAATTTCTCCATCCCCCACCTTCCCCCTCTGGTAACCACATCTAATCTCTTTTACTATGATTTTTTTAAAATTTACATATAAGTGAGATCATGCAGTATTTGTCTTTGTCTGACTTATTTCACTTAGTATAATGCCCTCAAGGTCCATCCATGTTGTCGCAAATAGCAGGACTTCATTCTTTTTTTAAGGGTGAATAATATTCCAGTGTGTGTGTGTGTACTTATAATCCTACTTCTTTATCCATTCATCTTTCAATGGACACTTAGGTTGTTTCCATGCCTTGGTTGTTGTATGCAATGCTACTATGAAGTGAAGGTTCAGATATTTCTTCAACATAGTGTTTTCGCTTCCTTTGGATATTCCCAGAAGTGGAATTGCAGAATCATATGGTAGTTCTATTTTTAATTTTTTGAGGCATCTCCGTATTGTTTTCCATAGTGGCTGTACCAGTTTACAATCCCACCAACAGTGCACAAAGGTTTCTTTAATCCATTTTGAATTATTTTTGTAAGTAGTGTAAGATAGGGGTCTAGTGTTATTTTATTACATGACAATATCCAATTTTACCCACACCATTTTATTAAAGAAACTGTCTTTTCTCCATTGAGTGTTCTTGGTTCCCTTGTCAAATATTAGTTGATTGTACATACATGGGTTTATTTCTGAGCTCTCAATTCTGTTCCATTGGTCTATGTGTCTGTTTTTATGTTAGTACCACACTGTTTTAATTACTATAGTTTTGTAGTACAATCTGAAATCAGGAAGTGTGATGCTTTCTGCTTTATTCTTCTTTCTCAGGATTGCTTTGGCTATTTAAAGTATTACATGGTTCCATATAACTTTTAGGATGGTTTTCTCTATTTTTTATTTTTAAAAAGCCATTAAAATCTTCATAGCGTTTGCTGTGATTCTGTAGATGGTTTGGGGTAGTATGGGCATTTAAACAATATTATTTCTTCCAATCCTTGATCATAGGATATCTTCCCGCTTATTTGCATTTTCTTCCATTTCTTTCATTAGTGTCTTGTGGTTTTCAGTACAGAGATCTTTTACCTCTTTGGTTGAATTTATTCCAAAGTATTCACTGTTTTTGTTGCTATGGTAAATAGGATTATTTTCTTTGTTTCTTTTTTGGATAATTATTGTTAGTATATAGAAATGCTTATAATTTTGTATGCTAATTTTCTATCCTACAACTTCACTAAATTTGATGATTAGATCGACAGTTTTTTGGTGGTACTTTTAGGATTTTTTATACATAAGGTTATGACATCTGCAAACAGAGCCAATTTTACTTCTTCCTTTCCAATTCTGATGACTTTTATTTTGTTTTCTTTCCTGATGGCTCTGGCTAGGACATCCAGTACTATGTTGAATAGGAGTCATGAGAGATGTACTTTTGTCTTGTTACTGCTATTAGAGAAAAATTTTTCAAATTTTCACCACTGAGCTGGTTATCAGTATGCTTGTTACATATGGCCTTATTATTTTGAGGTACATTCTTTGTATACCTAATTTGTTAAGAGTTTTTCTTAAGAATGGATCTCGAATTTTGTCATATGCTTTTTCTGCATCTGTTGAGATAATCATGTGATTTTTTTCTTTGATTCTAATAACGTGATGTATTACATTTATTGATTTGTGCATGTTGAACTATTCTTGCAACCCACGAATAAATAACACTTGGTCATGGTGAATTCAATGTACTGATATTTTGTTGAGGGTTTTTTTTGCATATATGTTCATCAGAGATTTTGGCCTGTAGTTTGTTTTCTTGTATTGTACTTTTCTGGCTTTGGTATCAGGGTAATGCTGACTTCATAAAATGAGTTTGGGAGTCTTCCCTTTTTTATTTTTTGGAAGAATTTGAGAAAGATTGGTGTTAATTCTTTTTAAATGTTTGGTAAAAATTTAACTATAAAGCTATTTGGTCTTAGGCTTTACTTCATTGGGGTATTTTTGATTAATGGTTTAATCTTCTAACTAATAATTGGGCTCTTCAGTTTATTATTTCTTCCTCATTCATTCTTGATAGGTTGTAAGTTTCTAAGAATTTTTCCATTTCTTTGAAGTTGTCCAATTTGTTGGCATATAGTTTTTCATAGTAGCCTATTATGTTCCTTTCTATTTCTGTTGTCAGTTGCAATATCTCCTTCTTCACTTATAATTTTATTTAAGTCCGGTCTCTTATTTCTTTAGTTATTCTACCCCAAATTTTGTCAATTTTGTTTACCTTTTCAAAGAAACAACTTTCTCTTGCTTTTAAATTACTTTCTTTGTCTTTGACTTTTGGTAATTTAGTTATAATGTGTCTTGGTGTAGCCCTTTTTGGGTTCAACCTATTTGGGATCTTTTGGGCCTTATGGATCTGGACGTCCATTTCTCTCCTCAAGTTTGAGAAGCTTTCAGTCATTAGTGCTTTCAATATACTTTCTGCCTCTTTCTTTTTCTCTTCTCCTTCTGGAATTACCATAATGCAGATATTGTCTCTTTTGATAGTTTCCCAAGAGTCCCGTAGGCTTTTTTCACTCTTTTATTTTATTTATTTTTTTTAAAGATTGGCACCTGAGCTAACAACTGTGGCCAATCTTTATTTTTCTGCTTTATCTCCCCAAATTCCCCCTGGTACATAGTTGTATACCCTAGTTGCAGGTCCTTCTAGTTGTGGCATATGGGCTGCTGCCTCAACATGGCCTGATGAGCGGTGCCATGTCCGCACCCAGGATCCAAACCCTGGGCCACTGCAGTGGAGTGTGCGGACTTAACCACTTGGCCACGGGGCTGGCCCCTCTTTTTTTTTATTGTTCCTCTGACTGGATAATTTCAAATGTCCTACCTTCTAGGTAGTTGATTCTTTCTTCTGCATGATCAAATCTATTTTTGAAACTCTATTTAGTTCTTCAATTCAGTCATTGAATTTTTCACCTCTAGGATTTCTGTTGTTTTCATGATTTCTATTTTGTTAACTTCTCATTTTGTTCATGCATTGTTTTCCTAATTTTGTTTACTTGTCTGACTGTGTGTTCTTGTTCACTAAGCTTCTTTAAAAGGATTATTCTGAATTCTTTCTCTGACAGTTCATAGATCTCTATTTCTTTAGAGTCAGTTATTGGAGCTTTATTAGTTTCCTTTAGTGGTGTCATATTTACCTAATTTTTTTGTGATCCTTGATTCCTTTTGTTGGTATCTCTACATTTGAGTAAGTGGTACCTCTTCCAGACTTTATAAGTTTGCTTTTCCAGAGACAGTTCTTCACCAGTCATCTCATCTCATCTCACTTTGGGTTTCTGGATGTATCAGCAGGTAATGTCCTTGGGCAGGTGAGGCCTGCTATCAGGGTTTATTATTGAAGCCACTGCTAAAGCTCTGATGGTGGGTGAGAGTGCCACTGGCTGAGAACATTTTGGCAGGACTCCTGGTTTGGTTTTCTGTCCAAGTGAGGCTTTAGGAATTGCCCCCATGGTTCCTGGGTTCTCTGGCTAGGCTTATAGGTGGTCAAGGCTGGATACTATACTCAGTAGTAGGAGGGGCTATAAATTAGCTCCCCTGACATCATGAGGCAGCACAACAGGCTCCAGGTACTGCATGAATTATTGTTTGTGAACTAGAATTAAACAAGACTATGCACTGATTTCTTGGGCCAGACAGGGCCACTGATTATGTTCTACAGATGGCAAAAGCCACAGACTTTGCTCTATGTTCAAGTCCCAATGGAATCAGGGCTGTTGAATAGGCTAATCAGGTTCCCATGTGCTCTGGTTAGGTTTCCTGGTCAGGTAGACTGAAGGCTATGTTTAGCAATGAGTGGAGCCATGAATAGTCTCCCTGCCTGAGTGGAGCAGGAAAAATGGTTCCAAAGCCAGCAGGCTCCTTTGTTGTCTTGACTCAAGCCAACCCACTCCCCAAGTTCCCTGCTTGAACAGGCTTTCCTCTGCAGATGATCAGCTCTGCCCTCTCTACTCTCTGCTCAAGCATTACTGGGCTATGCAGCTTCCAGGTGTTATGGCCAGGCTTTCTAATCAGACAGGCTGGGAGCTATATTCATAAGTGGGTGTGGCTACGAAGGAGCTCCTCTGCCTGGGTGGAACAGGAGGGCCAGCTCCAAGCAGCCTCCCAGGTGTTCTGAGTCAGTCTTTCTTGTTGAGAGGGTCATGAAGCTACTCTTAGAAATAGGTTGGGCTATGAATTACATCCCCTTCCTGGGAGGAACAGGCAACCAAGTCCAAGCCTGGAAGGGCTCTATTGTCTTGACTCAATCTGACCTACTCCCCAAGTTCCTTGGCCAAACAGTACCACAGGCTTTGCTTCACAGTTGATCAGAACTGCTTGCTGTACTCTCTGCTTGAGTGTTGCTGGGCTACATAGATTCCAGGTGTTCCAGCCAGTCTTTCTGGCCAGATAGGGCCAGGAGCTACACTCAGCTATAGACCAGGCTATGACTCAGCTCCCTTACCTGGGTGAAGACAGGATAGGGTCAAGGGCCATTAAAGGCTTTTTGGTTGAGGACCCAAATCAAGCAGACCTACACCCTACTGAATTCCCTCATCAGACTGCAACCTTCTTGGCTTTACAGATGAGCAAAGCCACTGGTTGGGAGTACTACTTGGGCACTGCAGGTGTTTGCACCTCCCACATAAACAGTAATCTTTACTGCATATATTGAAGATTTTGTTCTTATTATCTTTATGTTAAATCAGAGTATAGGGTGTTGCTCCCTTCTCTGATGCATAGCCAGTAAAACAAAGATTATCAGTAACTGAGACAAGATGTCTGCCCCCACCTGGAGACTAGCCTTTAAATAACTAGCCTGTAGTCTTTGTTCTGTAAAACGGTTCTTTCTGACATTAGTCAGCCATCTTCCTCCTTGCAAACAAACTGTAATAAAACCCTTTCTCTCCTACCACCTTGCCTCTCAACTATTGGCATGTCTTGAGGTGAGTAGATGGCCCCCCTCTTGGATAGAGACACAGGTAGAAACTCAATATGCCAAGATCAAAGTGCTGATTGTTACAAGTCTCTTCCCCCTTCTCCAGCACAATCTGATTCCCAGTGACCACATCCCACCGGTTTCCCTGCATTCCCTGTAGGGTAAGACCATGTTGGGAACTCCCAAGATGTAACCCACAACATTTCAGGAGCTGGATGTCCTCCTTGACTTCTTTTCTTCCACTGTAGTAACTGCAGGCTCAGCAGAGACCTCTCAGCATGGTGGAATGCCAGCCTGGGGGAGGGGCAATGCAGTCAGTATATAGGTGCTCCTCTTACTCTTCTAATGTGGTCTCTTTGGTGCTTGGGATGTGCTTCAGTCTCGCTTTCATGTTCCAGGATTTTCTCAGTCGTATCTTGTTCATAAATAATTGTTAGATTTTTGGGAAGAAAAGCAAAGCCAGGAATGACCATCTTGGTGACATCACTTCTCCTGTTGATTATTTCTTTTGCTACACAGAATCCTTACTTTGATATTTTAGTTTTTCCTTTGCTTCTTGTACTTTGGTGTCATATCCATAAATATGTTGCCAGGACCTATGACAAGCAAAGTTTTCTATTCGTTTTCTTATAGAAGTTGTATGGTTCTAATTTTAATTTATGTGAGTGGTGTATGATAAAATTCCAATTTCATTTTTTTCATGCAGTTATCCAGTTTTCCCAAGACCATTTAATAAACAGACTATCCTTTCTGCATTGAGTATTGGCTCCCTTCTCAAATATTTGTTGACCATATATGTGAGTGTTTATTTCTGGCCTCTCAATTCTGTTCCATTCAACTATATGTATATTTTTATGCCACTACCATACTGTTTTGATTACTGTAGCTTTGTAGTATAGTTTAAAATCAGGAAGTGTTTTGCCATCAGTTTTGTTCTTCTTTCTCACCATTCCTCTAATATTCAGAGTCTCTCATCATTGCATGACAATTTAGGGTATTTTCTCTATTTCTGTGAAAAATACCATTGGAACCTTGATAGTGACTGCATTGAATCTATAGATGGCTTTGGGTAGTATGGACATTTTAACAATATTTATTTCTTATCCATGAACATGGGATGTCTGTCCATTCGTTTGTTGCTTCTTCAATTTCTTTCATAAATGTTTCATAGTTTTGGTATATAGATCTGTCACTTCCTTGTTTAAATTTATTTTTTAGTATTTTATTGTTTTCAATTCTACTGTAAATGATATATTTTTATGTCATTTTCAGATAGTTCATATACATAACAAAGCAAAGCACATATATAGACATGTTTCTGTGTTTGAATCAGTACACCAAAATTTCTGTAAAAACCTGCTCAACATTCTCTGCTGAATGTTATATATTCTGCAAAGACACATGTATAAAAGGGTTTTCTAGCCATGTTAGCTATGTGAATAATGCAATAAAATACTATTTAAATGAAACAAGTGATCAGTACTCTGTGCTATGTGTTCTTCAATCCATAAAGGCACATGTATAAAGGGTGTTTCTAACAGCACTAGCTGCATGAATAAATAAGGATAGTGGTTTTTCAGTGAAACAGTTTGCTAAGCATTGTGTGGTTTTCATTTTGTAAAGTTCCAACAGTGAATGAATCAATACAGTGATATTACTGTGAAACACCATGCTAAGCATTCTATGTTTCAAGTTATACACTTTGTAAAGACACGTGTATTAGACCGTTTCTAATAACACCAGCAGGTTTGGTGAGCAAGCATAGTGGCACGTCACTGAAACACAATGTTCAGCATCCTCTGTGGCACATTTACACTTTGTAAAAGCACATAGGTAAGAGTGGTTTCTATTAGGGATGGCTTTGTGTATGAATCAATTACTATTTCTTTAGTGAGACTGTGTTCAGCAAGTAGTGCTACAATTTATTATACTCTGCAAAGAAACAGGTAAAATGTCTTTCTAACAGTGCTAGCAGTGTAAATTAATCAGTACTGCGCTAGTTCAGTGAAAGACTGTACTCAGCACTTTTTGCTACATGGTATATATTCTGTAAAGGCGCATGCATAAAGGTGTTTAAAACAGTACTAGCTTCAGTAATGAATCAGCATAATGCTATCACAGTGAAGCACTGTGCTCCATCCTCTGCACTTCATGTTGTGTACTTTGTTACGGCACACACATAAAAGATGTTTTTAAGTGCTAGCTGCTCGAATAAAACCATATAGTGCTATTTCAGGGAAAGAATTTTCTCAGCACTTTGTGAAAAACGTTGTACAGTCTTTTCAGGCACACATATAAAATATGTTTCTAATATTGTCAGCTGTATCAATGAATCAGTATAGAGCCATTTCTTTGAAATATTGGGTCCAGAAGCTATGATACAAGTTATTCATTCTGTAAAGTCACGTGTATAAAAAGGTTTCTAAAAGGGCTAGGTTTGTGTTTGAATCAGTACACTGCTGTTTCAGTCAATTAATATTTAGTAAATATGTGCTTCAAATTATATACTATATAAAGTTTCTATTATAAATGGTGTTTCTAACAGTGCCAGCAGCCTGAATAAATCAGTGTAGTGATATGAAGGTGAAACGTTGTGTTCAGCACTTTGTGCTGAATATTAGTACTGTATGCTGTTCATTCTGTAAAGAAACGTGTAACATTTCTTTGTAGCAGTGCTCTTTTTGTGAATTATCCTCTATCATCTTATGTTAGTGAAACACTGTATTTGGTACACTGTGCTGCCAGTTATATATTCTGTAAAAGCACTTATATAAAAGTGTTTTTAATAGTACTAACTTCATGAATGAGTCAGTATAGTGCTAATCCAGTTAAACACTGTGTTAATGATTTCGTTTCATGTTATGCAGTATTGGAAAACACCATTTGTAAATGTTATTTCTAACAATTCTGTCCTTTATGAATGGATCATTAATTGATATTTCAGTGAAAATCTATGCTCATCATTCTGTGCTGAAAGTTATACATTCTGTAAAGACACTTGAATAAAAGATGTTTCTAAGACCATTAAGAGCCTATGTGAATCAGTATAGTGCTACATTAATGAAACACTGTTTAATACTCTGTGCTATTTCTTATATGATCTGTAAAGCCATATATGTACATTTTTTCAAAATATTGTTAGCTCTGTGAGTGAATCACTGTAGTGCTGGTATGGTTAAATTCTGTGCTCAGACTTCCGTGCTACAAGTAATAAATTAGTAAAGGATCAGGTATAAAGGCTTTTTTCCTAAAAGTGCTAATATTCTGATGGAATCAGTATCCTGATATTACACTCTGTAAAGAAACATACGCAAAAAGTTTTTCTAAGAGCATTAGCTCTGTGAATTGTCATGCTCCTACTCAAGTGAAATACTGTATTCAGTATTCTATGCTGCATTTTATACATTAAGTAAATAAACGTGTTTATCAATACTTGTGTGAATTAAACGGTATCATAATTTTAGTGAAACACTGCTCAGCACATTTAAGGATTTTATGTATTCTGTAAAAGCACAAAAGTAAAAGATATTTCTATTGGTGCTAGCAGTGCAAATGCTGTCAGGATTGTGATTTTTCAATGAAACACTACATTCTGTCTTACACATGATGCGCTCTGTCAAGGCACATAGTAAAAGTTGTTTCTATTTGGGCTATATATGTGAATGTGTGATTATAGTGCGATTTCAGTGAAACATTCATCAGCACTCCATGTCGTAATTTATAAATTATATAATGCTCACGTGTAAAATGTGTTTCTAACAATGTTATCATCTTAAATGAATGTCTGTAGTGCCATTTCAGTGTTCAGAACTCTGTACAGTATATTATACAACCTGTGAAGGCACAATCATAAAAGGGGTTTCTAACAGTAGTGCTACTTCAGTGAAATATTTTGTTCAGCAATCTGCACTTCATGTTCATTGCACATAAGAAACTCTGTAAGGTGAGTGATTAAAAGACATTTATAACTATGCCATTGTGTGTGTTAAACAACGTCCAGCTATATCTCTAAAATACTGTCCTCAGGACTCTGGAAAGGTGTCATATTACGTAACGGCACATGTGTAAAAGTTGGTTCTAACAGACAGGAACAGTTGCATGAGTCAATCAGTATCCTACTATTTTCATGAAACTTTTTGTTCAACACATTATGTAGCGAACATCTCCTAGAAAGGCGGCTGAAATGCCATTTCTTTCCAGCCCTGATCTCACCGCTTTAGAACTTCTGCTTCTGCCAGATTTCCATCTTGCCAACCCTGCTCACAATAAATGCCTACATCTTCCCCTCAAGCACCGGGGCCAAGGCCCAAATGATTGTGCTTCCAATTGCTTGGGAGGAGAGAGACAAGAGGCTTTAAACCAACAACCCTTGGGCACTGGTGGAGAGCTTGTCAGAAAGCATCTAATTCAGGAAGTCCCCTTTGCTCTCAGTCTTGGCCTACATTGCTCTAGAGGTGGAAGGCACAAAGCACTGCCTCCAATCCTCAAGGGGAAACAAGCCCCAAACCCTCTTGGTTCCAGCACTTTAGGAAGCTCAGAAAGAACTCGCTTTGCACAGTGCTCTTATAGCGTACCAGGAACCTCTGCTACAAAGGCAGCTGAAAGGCCATTTCTTCCCAGCCCTGATATCGCCGTTTTAGAACTTCTGCTTCTGCCACATTTCCATCTTGCCAACCCTCCTCAGACCAAATGCCTACGGCTTCCCCTTAAGCAATGGGGCTGAGGCCAAAGTGATAGGGCTTCCACATGCTTAGGAGGAGAGAGATAAGAGCCTTTTAATGACCCGCCCTTGTGCACTGGTGGAGAGAGTGTCAGAAAGCACCTATGGAAGAAAGGCCCCTTAGCTCTCACTGTGCACTACATTGGTCTAGAGGAGGAAGGCACCAAGCACTGCCCCCATCCCTCAAGGGGAGGCAAGCCACTAACCATCTCGCTTCCAGCTCTTTAGGAAGCTGAGAAAGAACTCGCTTTCCACAGTGCTCTTACAGCGTACCGGGAACCTCACCTACAAAGGCGGCTTAAACACCGTTTCTTTCCCGGCCTAATCTCGCCGCTTTAGAACTTCTGCTTCTGCCAGATGTCCATCTTGCCAACCCTGCTCACAACAAATGCCTACATCTTCCCCTCAAGCAATGGGGCCAAGGCCCGAATGATTGTGCTTCCACATGCTTAGGAGTACAGAGACAATAGGCTTTTCACCAAGAGCCCTTGGGCACTGGTGGAGAGCTTGTCGGAAAGAACCTGATTCAGGAACCACCCTTTGCTCTCAGTCTTGGCCTACATTGCTCTAGAGGTGGAAGTCACAAAGCACTGCCTCTATCCCTCAAGTGGAGACAAGCCACAAACCGTCTTGCTTCCAGCTCTTTAGGAAGCTCAGAAAGAACTCCCTTTCCACAGTGCTCTTACAGTGTACCAGGAACCTCTCCTAGAAAGACACTTGAAACGCCATTTCTTTCCAGCCCTGATCTCGTCGCTTTAGAACTTCTGCTTCTGCCAGATTTCCATCTTGCCAACCCTGCTCACAATAAATGCCTACATCTTCCCCTCAAGCACCGGGGCCAAGGCCCAAATGATTGTGCTTCCAATTGCTTGGGAGGAGAGAGACAAGAGGCTTTTAACCAAGAGCCCTTGGGCACTGGTGGAGACCTTGTCAGAAAGCATCTAATTCAGGAAGTCCCCTTTGCTCTCAGTCTTGGCCTACATTGCTGTAGAGGTGGAAGGCACAAAGCACTGCCTCCAGCCCTCAAAGGGAGACAAGCCACAAAACGTCTTGCTTGCAGCTCTTTGGGAAGCTGAGAAACAACTCGCTCTCCACTGTTCTCTTACAGCCTACTGGGAACCTCTCATACAAATGCCTGTGAAATGCAGTTTCTTTCCAGCCCTGATCTCGCCGCATTAGAACTTCTGCTCTCAGCCGTTTCCTACATTGCTCTAGAGCGGGAAGGCACAAAGCACTGCCTCCATCCATCAAGGGGAGACAAGCCACACACCGTCTTGCTTCCAGCTCTTGGGAAGCTGAGGAAGAACTTGCTTTCCAGAGTGCTCTTACAGCCTACCGGGAACCTCTCATACAAAGGAATGTGAAATGCAGTTTCTTTCCAGCCTTGATCTGGACGCTTTAGAACTTCTGCTTCTGCCACAGTTCCGTCCTTCCAGCACCGCTCAGACCGAATGTCCACATCTTCCCCTTAAGCAACTGGGTGGAGGACGGAATCATTGTGCTTCCACATGCTTAGGAGGAGAGACACAAAAGGCTTCTAACCACCCGCCCTTGTGCAGTGATAGAGAGTGTGTCCGAAAGCACCTATGTCAGAAAGGCCCCTTTGCTCTCAGCCGTGTCCTACATTGCTCTAGAGGTGGAAGGCACAAAGCACTGCCTCCGTGCCCCAAAGGGAGACAAGCCACAAACCGTCTTGCTTGCAGCTCTTTGGGCAGCTGAGAAACCACTCGCTCTCCACAGTGCTCTTACAGCCTACCGGGAACCTCTCATACAGAGGCCTGAAACACAGTTGCTTTCCACCCCAGATCTGGCCGCATTAGAACTTCTGCTCTCAGCCGTGTCCTACATTGCTCTAGAGGTGGAGGGCACAAAGCACTGCCTCCATCTCTCAAGGGGAGACAAGCCACCAACCCTCTTGCTGGCAGCTCTTTGGGAAGCTGAGAAAGAGCTCACTTTTGACAGTGCTCTTACAGCCTACCGGGAACCTCTCATACAAAGGCCTGAAGCACAGTTTCCTTCCAGCCGTGATCAGGCTGCATTAGAACTTCTGCTCTAATACATGTCCAACATTGCTGTAGAGGTGGAAGGCACAAAGCACTGCCTCCAGCCCTCAAAGGGAGGCAAGCCACAAACCGTCTTGCTTGCAGCTCTTTGGGAAGCTGCTTGGGTGATTTCCCCTCGTCTTTCATCTAGCTCGCTGATCCATTCTTCTGCTTCCTCTACTCTGCAAGTGAGTCCCTCTAGTGAATTTCTTGAGTATTGTATTTTTCACTTCTGATTGTTTTTTTTATATCTTCCATTTCTTTGCTGATGTGCTCACTGTGTTCATCCATTCATCTCTGCATATCTGTGACCATCCTCATTAGATTTTGTTTGAATTCTTTGTCAAGTAGGTTGCTAGTTTCTGTTTCACTTAGTCCTTTTTCTGGGGTTTTGTACTGTTCCATCGCTTGGAAAGTATTCCTTTGCCTCCTTATTATGCCTCTTTCTCTGTGCTATTTTCTTTGTACTAGGTGAGTCGGCTATGTCTCCTGATCTTGGGAAGTGGCCTTATGTATGCCTTATGAGGCACAGCAGGGTGGTTCCCTCTTATCACCAAACCATAAGAACCAGGAGTGACCCCTTTGTGGGCTACTTGTGTTCTTCTGCTGTGGCAGGGTTGCTCCCACTGCAGGTACCCAGGGACTCTGATCTTTTCTTTCCTGGCCAGCTGTTTGTAAATCCAGTTTGGGGAGCCTCAGCACTGTTGGCTACAAAGTCTATCAGCACACTCTTATTGCAATTGTCCTCTTAATTGGGCTGGTACCCAGTGTAGCTGGTTACTGGCCCTTGGCATGGGGACACTCAATTGCTTCATGCTTTGGAAAGTGGAGCTGATCCTTTTTATGGCTATTGGTGAAGCACAAGTCTTCTGCCACTGATAAGCCTCACCCCCCACAGGACCACATACACTGTCAACACAGTCCTGGTCTATGCACACTTCTCAACCCCCTGGAGCATAGCCCAATGCCACACTACAGAGTGCCCCATGTCTCCCCAAATTCCCCCCACAGTTCACCTGGTCCTCACACAGGCTCTGCCCCACAGAGGCAGACACCCTTGCCTGCCTGTGGAAGATCAAGGCAGTCAGTCAATGCAGGCTGAAAAGTAGCCTGAGGGCTTGCTGTTAGGTGGGGCCAGTCCCTAAGGTGGGTTGCCTGCCTGCCTGAACTTGATTAAATCTGTTCTCTAGTGGGTGTGGCAGACCCCTGGGCTAACAGGCCAATGGATGCACCTCAATGGCCCCCACTGGTATCTGTATCAGCACACCAGGATCAGCTCAGAACAATGGCCCCCACCAATGTCTCAGTCTCCGGAGAGGTCCCTCCTCTCACCAAGATGCCCCCAGATCCCACCAGGTGAGTCTCTTTTCACCAAAGGACAGTCAGCCTTCTCTCTGGTGATTGTAGGTTGTTGCAATGAGTCAGTTTGTGAGTGGGCCCTTTAAGACCTGGGTCTTTTTGGCTTTTTACCAATAGCTTTTCTGGGGGTGTCCTTGCTGCAGTTAATAACCAGCAAAGCCAGACAGTTAGACCTCCATCTCAGCTGGGCTGAGTCCAAAGGATGCTTATAGCAGTGTCGCCCCCACTTGGGACCGCACTCCACCAGGGAGGGCTGCGTACATTAGGGTGACTCCCGCCTGGCCAGCTGAGAAGCTCCACTGCTCCCAAAGGTGGCTTTTGTCCTCTCCAGCCAGAATTACTGCCTCTTCTGCCTTCATTAGGACTGTCCCTTGTCATGGGGGTTCTTTTTATCCAGTTTTCAGTTTTCAATCCATGGTAATTCTTCCAAAAAGTGTTATAACCTGGTTGTGTTCATGGGAGGAGACAAGTTGAATATCTCCTCACACTGCCGTCTTGATGAGAAATTCCATTTCTGTCCCTTTGTTCTATTTCTGTGAAAAATGTCATTGGGATTGTGATTGGCACTGCATTGAATCTTTAGATTGCTTTATATAAGGACATTTTAACTACGTTTATTCTTCAAATCCAACAGAATAGAATACTTCTCCATTTCTTTAGCTTTTCTTCAATATCTTGTTCTTTTCAACATCTACATCTTTCACATCTTTGGTTAAATTTCTTCTTAATTATCTTATTCTTTTTGTTGCAATTGTAAGTGGGATTATATTCTTGATTTCTCTTCTGTAAGTTTGTTTTTACTGTATATAAATGCAACTGATTTTTGTATATTGATTTTGTGTCCTGTAGTTTCACTGCATTTACTGCCAGACTGAGTAAGAAAAAGAGACAGATGATTCAAATAAATAAAATCAGAAATGACACAGGAGAAATTACAACAGATACCACAGAAATACAAAGGATTACAAAACAGTACTATGAGATGCTACATGTCAACAAATTGCATAACCTGGAAGAAATAGATAAATTCTTAGAATCATACAACCTCCTAAAACTGAACCAAGAAGAAAGAGAGAATCTTCATAGGACAATCACAAGAAAAGAAATTGAAAAAATAGCTAAAAACCTCCCCCTCAAAAAAAGCCCAGGACCAGACGGCTTCTCTGGTGAATTCTACCAAACATTCAAAGGAGATTTAATACCTATGCTTCTCAAACTGTTCCAAAGTATTGAAGAGGACAGATACTTCCTAACTCATTCCACAAGGCCAAGATTACCCTAATACTGAAACAAGACAAGAACAACACAAAAAAGGAAACTCCAAGCCAGTATCACTGATGAACATAAATGCAAAATTTGTCAACAAAATATTAGCAAATCAAATATAATACATTAAAAGGATAATATACCACAATCAAGTGGGATTTATTCCAGTGATGCAGGGATGGCTCAACATCTGCAAATCAATCAATGTGATACAACACATTAACAAAATAAAGAATCAAAATCACCTGATAATCTCAATAGATGCTGAGAAAGAATTTGACAGGATCCTACAACAATTTAAGATAAAATGCCTCAATCAAATGGGTACAGAAGGAAAGTACCTCAGCATAATGAAAGCCATACATGGCAAATGCACAGTGAACATCATACTTAATGGTAAAAAACTGAAAGCTATTCTTGTGAGAACAGGAACAAGAGAAGGATGTCCACTCTTGTCACTCTTATTCAGTATAGTACTGATAGGGTTAGCCAGAGCAATTAAGCAAGAAAAAGAAAAAAAAAGAAGCAAAATTGTAAAGGATGAAGGAATAGTATCACTATTTGTGGATGACATGATTATGTATATAGATAACCCTAAAGAATCCATGAAAAGTCTACTAGAAATAATCAACAAATCCAGTAAAGTTGCAGGGTACAAAATCAACTTACAAAAATCAGTGGCATTTCTATACTCTAATAATGAACTAGCAGGAGAAGAAATCCAGGATACAATTCCATTTACAATTACAACAAAAAGAATAAAATACCTAAGAATAAATTTAACAAAGGAGGTAAAAGACATACACTGAAAACTGTAAGATATTATTGAAAGAAATTGAAGAAGATATGTACGAATGTAAAGATAGTTCATGCTCATGGATTGGAAGTATTTACATAGTTAAAATGTCCATAAGGCATACATAGTTAAATATCCAATCTACAGATTCAGTGCAATCTCAGTCAGAAACCCAATGACATTCTTCATTGAAATACAATAAAGAATCTTAAAATTTATATGGAACACACAATAGACCTCAAATAGCTAAAGCAATCTTGTAAAAAAGAACAAAGTTGCAGATATCATACTCTATGACTTCAAAATATACTAAAAAGCTGTAGTAATAAAAGCAGCATGATACTAGCAGAAAAATAGACACACAGATCCATGGAACAGAATTGAAAGCCCAGAAATAAAACCATACATCTACGGACAGCTAATCTTTGACAAACAACCCAAGAACATACAACAGAGAAAGGAAATTCTCTTCAATAAATGGTGTTTGGAAAACTGGACAGTCATGTGAAGAACAAAAGTAGATCATTATCTGACACCATACACAAAAATGAACTGAAAATGGACTAAAGACTTGAATGTAAGACCTGAAACTGTAAAACTCCTAGAAGAAAATACAGGCAGTAAACTGGACAGTCATGTGAAGAACAAAAGTAGATCATTATCTGACACCATACACAAAAATGAACTGAAAATGGACTAAGGACTTGAATGGAAGACCTGAAACTGTAAAACTCCTAGAAGACAATACAGGCAGTAAACTCTTTGACATCAGTCTTAGTGATATCGTTTTGAATATTATGTCTACCCAGGCAAGGGAAACAAAAGGAAAAATAAACATATGTGACTACATAAAACCAAAAAATTTCTGCAAGGCAATGAAAACCATCAAAAAAATGAAAAAGCCTGCCAACTTGGAGAAAATATTTGCAAATTGTATATCCGACAAAGGATTAATTTCCAAAATATATAAACTCATACAACTCAATAAAAAAAAGAAACAAGCAACCCAATCAAAATATGAACGAAAGATTTGAACAGACTTTTTCCCAAAGAAGATATACAGATGGGCAACAGGCACATGACAAGATGTTCAACATCACTAACTATTAGGGAGAGGCAAATCAAAACTACAATGAGCTATCACATCATACCCATTAGAATAACTATAATTAACAGGAAAGACAATGAGTTTGAAGAGGAAGTGGAGAAATGGGAATCTTCGTATCATCATACACTGCTGGTGGGAATGAAAACCATGGAAAATAGTACGGAGATTTATCAAAAACTTAAAAATTGAACTACTGTATAATCCAGCTTCTTGGTATTTATCCAAAGAACATGAAATCAATAATTCTAAAAGATATATCCACCCCTATGCCCATCACAGCATTATTCACAGTAGCCAAGATGTGGAAGCAGACCAAGTGCCCATTAACAAATGAATGGATAAAGAATATGTGGTATATGTATGTGTATATATATATATATATATATATATATATATATATTCTCAGCCATGAGAAGACACAATTTTACCATTTGCTACAACACATATGGACCTTGAGGGTATTATGCTAAGCAAAATAATTCAGATCAAAAAAGACAAATACCATATGATTTCACTCTTATGTGTAAGATGAAAAAACAAGCACAAGGATAAGGAGTACAGATTCGTGGTTACCAGAGGAAAAGGGGGTTGGGGAAGGGTGAAATGGGTAAAGGGGCACATGTGTATGGTGATGGATTAAACACTAGATTCTTGGTGACAAACAAGATGCAATCTGTACAGAAACTGAAATATAGTCATGTACACCTGAAATTTACAGTGTTGTAAGCCAATATGACCCCAATAAAATAAGAAAAAAGCAAAAGAACACCTTTTATACATGTCCCATTACAAAATCTATAACATGCATTACAGTTACATTGCTTCACTGCTATAGCACTATACTGATTCATTAAAGGAGCTAGCACTGTTAGGAAAAATGTTTACCTATGTGCCTTTATTTATTCACACAGTTAGCACTACAAAAGAGAGATTCTGAAATGTGCCTTCAGAGCGTATAACGAAGTACAAGTAACTATAAGCAAAATTTTTTGCTAAAATAACTGTGCTAATTTATTCATGGAGCTTTCATGAATAGAAACACATTTACAAAGTGTATAGCATTGCAACACATTACCCTGGACATAGTGTTTTGTTGAAATAGTTTGATACCAATTACATTATATAACACAGAATGCTGAATACACTATTTCACTGAAATAGCATGATATCCATACATTCATATAATACTGTTAGAAACCCCTTTATACATGTGGCTTATACCTGAAGATTTCCAGTAAGTATATCAAGCAGCAAATATTGCTGAAAATGATGTTTAACTGAAGGAAAAGTAAAATGATTTGTTCACACAGATATCACAGTTAAAAGAAACATATAAATGTGCCTTTACATAGTGTGATAACATGAAGCACAGATTACTGAAAACAGCATTTGATTGAAAGGGCACTATACTGATTCATTCATGCAGCTAGCACTTTTCGAAAAAACTTTTACACGTATATCTTTACAGAGTTTATAACATGCCACACAAAATGGTGAGCAACTTGTTCCACTTAAATTGTAGGATACTGATTCATTAATGTTAGAAACAAGTTTTACATAAGTCAATAAATGCGCATAACAAGAAGCATAGAGGACTGAATAATACATTTCATTGAAATAGCATGATACCAATTCAATCACATGGATAACATTGTTAAAAAATCTCACGTGTCTTTACGGGGTTTATAACATGTAGCACAGAGTTCTGAACACAGTGTTTCACTAAAAGAGCACTGTGTATAGTATAACATGCATCACAGTAAGCTGAAAACTTTGTTTCAAGAAATAGCACTATGCTTATTCTCTCCTACAAGTAGTGCAGTGAGAGATGACCTTTACATATGAGACTTTACAGTGTGTATAAAATATATTTCAGAGTGATGAACAATTGTTTCACTAAAATAGCAGTATACTGATATATTCACGAATGAAGACTGTTTAAAACACTTATTATACACTTGCCTGTATTGAGAATATAGCATGCAGCACAGAGTGATGAACATATAGTTTCACGAAAATAGCACTATGATGATTCAGACTGCAAGGATTGTTACAATTTTTAAACTTGTGCCTTAGAACAATTTTAACATACAGCTTATTGTTGTCAGCATAGTGTTTGCCAGTATAGCACTATACAAATTATTGAGGAAACCAGCACTTTTAAAAACAATATTTATACATGTGCCTTTACAGAGTGTATATCAAGCAACACAGAGTGATAAACAGTGTTTCATTAAAATGCAATGATAGAGTCATATACAAATGGGACACTCTGTGAAACCCTTTCAACCATGTAGATTGATGTAACAGAGGGCATATCAGGCATCTCAGATTGCTGAACACAGTGTTTCACTGAAATAACACTATACTGATTTATTTATGCAGCTAGCACCTTTAGAAACAACTTTTACGTATGTACCCTTATATAGTGTATAACATGGAGTACAGAGTGCTAAATAGAGTATTTCATCTAATAGGAGTATTGAAATTCATTCTCAAAATAGCACTTTGAAACCAGTTTTACACTTGTGCCTTTGGAAAGTGTATAGCATACAGCACAGATTGCTGAACACAGATTTTCACTAAAATAGTTCTATAATAATTCATTCATGTAACTAGCACTTAAATTCATGTGTCTTTACAGAACACACAATATGCAGCACAGAGAGCTGACCACTGTTTCACTGAAATAGTTCTGTAATGATTATTCAGGCAGTTATCACTATTAGAAATAACTTTTATGTTTGACTTTTAATCATTCACACCATTAGCACTGTTTTACTCAACTTTACACGTATGCCTTTACATAGTATATACAGAGTGATATACACAATGTTTCTGTGAAATAGCATGATACTAGTTCATTCATGAAAATGGCACTATCAGAAAACTCTTTTGCACAAGTCAATTTAAAGGATATGCTATGCAGTGCAGAGCAGTGAAAACAGTGTTTTACTGAAATAGCACTATCCTGATTCATTCTCACAAGTGACAGTATTATAAACATCATTTACAAAAGGTCTATTACAGATATATAACATGCAGCATATTGCTGAGCAAAGTGTTTCAATAAATAATGGAATACAGTTTTATGTATGCTGTTATCACTGTTACAAACAAATTTTACATATCTACATTCAAAGAGTGTATAGCATAAAGCACAGTGTGGAACGCTGAAATTGCACGTTATTAATTCAAACTCACAAATAGCAGTGCTACAAACAACTTTTACAAATATGCAATTACAGAGTGTGTAACATGCACCACAGAGTGATAAACGCACTCTCACTGAAACAGAATAATACAGTTTCAGACATATAAGAACTATTATAAATTTCTGTTTATTTATTCATTTATTGTGGTAATGTGGGTTTCTAACAGTATATAAATTTCAGGTCTACATCATTATATTTCAATTTCTGTGTAGACTATATCATGTTCACCACTCAAAGACTAATTACCATCGATCACTGCACACATGTGGCCTGTCACATCAGTCACCCTCCTCCCTCCTCTCTTCTCTGATAACCAACAATCTAATCTCTGTTTCTATGTGTCTGTTTGTTGTTGTTGTTTTTTATCTTCTACTTATGAGTCAGATCACACAGTATTTGACTTCCTCCATGTGACTTATTTCAATTAGCATAACACCCTCAAGTTCCATCTATATTGTCACAAAGGGCAAAATTTCACCTTATCATTTATAGATGAGTAGTATTGCATTGTGCATATATACCACATCTTCTTTGTCCGTTCATCCCTTGATGGGCACTTAGGTTGTTTCCAAGTCTCGGCTATTGTGAACAATGCTGCAACAAACATACAGATGCATATACCTTTACACACTTGTGCTTTACGTTCTTTGGATAAATACCCAACAGTGGAATAGCTGGATTGTATGATAGTTCTATTCTTAATTTTTGGAGAAATCTCCATATTGTTTTTGATAGTGGCTGCACCAGTTTGCATCCCAACAGGAGTGTATAAGTGTTCCCTTTTCTGCACATCCTCTCCAACACTTGTCATTTCTTGTCTTGTTAATTATAGCCACTCTGACAGGCTTGAGGTGATATCTCATTGTAGTTTTGGTTGCATTTCCCTAATAATTAGTGATGTTAAGGATCTCTTCATATGCCTCTTGGTCATTTGGAAAAATGTCTGTTCAGATCTTTTGCCCATATTTTAATTGGATTGTTTGTTTCGTTGTTGTTGAGTTGCATGAGTTCTTTATATATTTTGGATATTAATCCCTTGTCAGATATATGGTTTGCAGATGTTTTCTTCCCATTATTAGGTTGTCTTTTCATTTTGTTAATGGTTTCCTTTGCTGTGCAGAAGATTTTTAGTTTGATGTAGTCCATTTGTTTTTCTTTTGATTCCCTTGTCTGGTCAGACATGGTATTTGAAAATATGCTGCTAAGACCCATATCGAAAAGTGTCCTGCCTATGTTTTCTTCTAGAAGCTTTATGGCTTCAGGTCTTACCTTCAAGTCTTTACTCCATTTTGGGTTAATTTGTGTGTATGGTGTAAGATAATGGTCTACTTTCATTCTTTTGCACGTGACTGTCCAGTATTCCCAACACCATTTCTTCAAGAGACTTTCTTGTCTCCATTGTATGTTCTTGGCTTCCTGTGGAAAATGAGCTATCCATAGATGTGTACGTTTATTTCTGGGCTGTGGATCCTGTTCCATTGATTTCTGTGTCTGTCATTCTGCGAATACCATGCTGTTTTGATTACTGCAGGTTTGTAGCATATTTTGAACTCAAGAAGTGTGATACGTCAAGCTTTGTTCTTTTTCCTCAGGATTCCTTTGGCTTTTTCAGGGTCTTTCATTGTTCCATGTAAAATTTAGGATTGCTTGTTTTATTTCTTTGAAAAAAGTCATTGGAACTTTGATAGAGATTTCATTGAACATGTAGATTGCTTTAGGAAACGTGGACATTTTAACAATGTGAATTCTTCCAATTCAAGAGCACAGAATATCTTTCCATTTCTTTATGTCTTCAATTTCTTTCAACATTTTTTTATAGTTTTCAGAGTACACATCTTTCACCTCTTTGGTTAAATTTATTCCTAAGTTCTTTATTCATTTTGTTGCAATTGTAAATGGGATTGTATTCTTAATTTCTCTTTCAGCTACTTTGCAGTTAGTGTATAGAATTGCAACTTATTTCTGTATGTTGATTTTGTATCCTGCAACTTCACTGTATTCATTTATTATTTCTAATAGTTTTTTTGTAGAATCTTTGGGCTTTTCATTATATAACATCACATTGTCTTCAAATAGTGAAAGTTTTACCTCCTCTTTTCAAATATGGATCCATTTTATTTCTTTTACTTGCCTTGTTGCTCTGGCGAGGGCTTCCAATACTATGTCAAATAAGAGTGCTGAAAGTGGACATCCTTGTCTGGTCCCAGTTCTTAAAGGAATAACTTTCAGCTTTTCTCCATTGAGTGTGATATTAGCTGTGGGTTTTTCATATAAGGCCTTTATCATGTTGAGGTACTTTCCTTCTATACCCATTTTATTCAGAGCTTCTATCATAAATTGATGCTGTTTTTGTCAAATGCTTTCTCTGCATCTATTGAGATGATCATGTGATTTTTATTCTTCATTTTGTTAATGTGGTGTATTATGTTGATTTATTTGTGGATGCTGAACCATCCTTTCATCCCTAGAATAAACCCCACTTGATCTTGGTGTATGACCTTTTTATTGCATTGTTGTATTTGATTTTCTAGCATTTTGTTGAGGAATTTTGCATCAGTGCTCTTCAGTGATACTTCCCTATAATTTTGGTTGTTTGTGCTGTCCTTGCCTGTTTTTGGTATCAGGGTAATGTTGGCTTCTTAGAATGAGTTAGGAATCTTTCCCTCCTCTTCAACCTTTTGGAGGAGTTTGAGAAGGATAGGTTTTAAGTCTTCTTTGAATGTTTGATAGAATTCACTAGGGAAGCTGTCTGATCCTGGACTTTCATTTTTGAGGAGGTTTTTGGCTACTGTTTCAATCTCCTTACTGGTGATTGGTCTATTCAAATTCTCTATTTCGTCTTGATTCAGTTTTAGAAGGTTGTATGATTCTAAGAATTTATCCATTATTCTAGATTACCCAGTTTGTTGTCATACGTTTTTTTGCAGTATTCTCTTACAATCTTTTGTATTTCTGAGGAGTTATAATTTCTTCTCTTTCATTTTTGATTTTATTTATCTGAGCCTTCTCTCTATTTTTCTTGGTGCATTTAGCTAAAGTTTTGTCAACTTTATCTTCTCAAAGAGCCGGTTCTTAGTTTCATTGATTTTTCTCTACTGTTTTTTTGTCTCTATTTCATTAATTCATTCTCGGATTTTTATTATTTCCCTCCTTCTACTTATTTAGGGCTTTTTTTTGTTCTTCTTCTTCTAGTTACTTTAAGTGCACTGTTAGTTTACTTAAGATTTTTCTTGTTTGTTGAGGTAGGCCTGTATTGCTATGAACTTCCCTCTTAGTACCACCTTTGTTATATCCCATAAATTTTGACATGTCATATCTTCATTTTCATTTGTCATCAGCTATTTTTTATTTCTCCTTTGATTTCTTCATTGAACAGTTCTTCAGCAGCATTTTGTTTAATATCTACATATTTGTGTCTTTTCCAGTTTTCTTCCCGTAGTTGATTTCTAGTTTCATACTGTTGTGTTCAGAAAACATGTTTGGTATTATTTCAATATTCTAAAATTTATTGAGACTTCTTTTGTGGCCTAATATGTGATCTAGTCTGAAGAATGTGTATTCTGCGGTTTTTGAATGGAATTTTCTGTATATATCTAATAAGTCCGTGTGGTATAATGTGTCATTCAAGGCCAATGTTTCCTTATTGATCTTCTGTTTGGATGATCTATACATTGATATAAGTAGAGTGTTAAAGTCTCCTACTATTATTGCATTACTATCTCTTTCTCCATTTATGTCTGTTAATAATTGCTTTATATATTTAGGTACTCCTGTGTTGGGTGAATAGATATTTACAAGTGTTATAGCCTCTTGTTGGATTGTACCCTTTATCATTATGTACTGCTCTTCTTTGTCTTGTTACAGTTTGTGTTTTAAAGTCTATTTTGTCTGATATAAGTATTGCTACCCCAGCTTAGTTTTCTTTGCCATTTCCATGGAGTCCTTTTCTATCCTTTCATTTTCAGTTTATGAATTTCTTTAGGTCTCAAATGTGCCTCTTACATGCAGCATATGTATGGGTCTTGCTTTTTTATCCACTTGGTCACTCTATATTTTGTGTTTGGAGTATTTAGTCTATTGATAAGTATGTACTTTTGCCATTTTAATTCTTTTCTCCTGAGTTTTTTAGTAGTTCTTCTCTGTTCCTTTCTTCTTCTCTTGCTCTCTTCCCTTGTGGTTTGATAACTTTGTTTAGTATTATGTTTGGGTTATTTTCTCTTAAGTTTTTGTTTTTATTATAGGTTTCTGTCTTGTGACTACCATGAGGTTCATATATAATAATCTATATAAATAGCAATCTATATTAAGTTGATAGTCTCTTAAATTTGACCTCTTGCTAAATGTCATACACTTTTATTCACCTTCACCCACATTTATGTTTTGATGTCATATTTAACCTGTTTTGTGTGTGTGTGTGTGTGTGTGTGTATCCATTAACTCCTTATCATGGAAATAGATAATTTTAATGCTTTTCTCTTTTGTTCCTCCTATTCGCTTCAAAAGGTGGTCAATCTGCTACCTTTACTATATATTTGCCTTTACCTGCGATTTTATTTATTTTTGATAATTTTCTTACTCCTATTTGTGGTCTTTTCTCTTCCACTTAAATAGGTCCCTTTAACATTTCGTGCAAAGCTGTTTTATTTGTGATAAACTCCCTTAGTTTTTGCTTGTCTGCAAAACTCTTTGTCTCTCCTTCCATTCTGAGTGATAACTTTGCCAGGTAGAGTATTCCTGGCTTTTTTTTTTTCCTTTCAGCATTTTAAATACATCATGCCACTCCCTTCTAGCCAGTAAGTATCTCAGTATCTGCTGAGAAGTCAGCTGATAGCCTTATGAGGTTTCTTTTATATGTAATGTGTTGCCTTTCTCTTGCAGTTTTTAAGATTCTCTCTTTCTCCTTAATTTTTGACATTTTAATTACAATGTTTCTTGATGTGGACCTCTTTAGGTTCATCTTGTTTAGTGTTCTCTGTGATTTCTGTACCTGGATGTCTGTTTCCTTCCTTGGGTTAGGGAAATTTTCAGCTATTAATTCTTCAAATAGATTCTCTGCTCCTTTGTCTCTCTCTTCTCCTCTGGAACACCTATAATATGGGTGTTCGTATGCTTGATATTGTTCCAGAGCTACCTTAGAGTGTTCCCATTGTTTTCAATTATTTTTCTTTTTCTGTTCAGCTTTGGTGATTTCCTCTAGTCTTTTGTCCAGCTCACTGATCTGTCGTTCTGTGTCATCTACTCTGCTATTGATTCTCTGTAGTGAATTTTTCATTTCCATTATTGTATTCTGCAGTTCTGATTGGTTCTTTTTTGTTTTCCAATTCTTTTTGAAGTTCTCACTGTTTATCTATTCTTCTCCCAAGATCAGTGAGCATCATTATGACTATTAGTTTGTACTCCTTATCAGGTAGATTGTTTATGTCTGTTTCATTTAGTTCTTTTCCTATTCCCTTATTGGGAGCATATTCATCTGTCTCCTCATTTTGCCTCTGTGCTTGTATCTAGGTATTATGTAGATGGGCTATGTATCTCCATCTTTAAGAGAAGCCTTATGAGCCCCAGCAATGTGCTTCCCTCTCGTCACCAGTTCCAAATGTTTGAGGAGTGTCCCCTATGTGGGCTATGCTTGCCCTCCTGTTGTGGAAGGGTTGCTCCTACTGCAAGTGCATGCAAAGGCTAGGCAGTCCCCCGGCTCCCTGGTTGTAAGGCTCAACTGTGTGGGGCTGGTACAGTCTCTTTAGTCACTTTATTGGGTGGAAGGGAGCCCAAGCACAGGTAGTTTAAAGGTCTAATGGCACACACCTGCTGCTGTCTTGCTGTTAAGTGAGTAGGCCCCCATTGTGTCTTGTTGCTAGACTCAGGGGTTCACAATTGCTGTAGGCCTCTGGCTTGGAAGGCTGTTAGCTCTCTCAGGAGTGTGTCCAGGTGGGGCCAGCCCCAGGCATGATAGTACACAGTTGTTTCATGCATTGGAATTTGGAGCAGTCCCCTATGTAGTTGAGAAGCACAAGTCTGCTGCAGTTGACAACAGGCCCACACACCCCATCAATGAAGTCTTGCCCCAGGTTCATGCCCTGCCCCACTGAAGTGAACCCAATCGCCCTGCTGCTGCAGAGGTCCCACACACTCCAACCCAGACCCACCCCTTGCGGACACTCTGCTTGACAGAGGTGGACCTTCTTGCCCTGCTGCAAAAGGTTGCTCATAGTCAGCCTACTTGGGCCCACAAGTTGCCTGCATGCTTGCTGGTTGGTGGGGTTTGTTCCTAGGGCAGGCTGCCTGCCCTGGTTGTGCTGGATTAAATCAGTGCTCTGGTGCATGGGGAAAAGCCCTGTGTTAACAGGCCAGGTGAAGAAATCAAATGGCATCTGCCAGCATCTGTGTCAGGACACTTGTACTAGGTCCCAGTAATGGCTTGTGCCTCTTTTTCAGTTCCTGGAGAGGTGGCTCCAGCCACCACCTGCCTCCCTGAGATGTGGCCAGAGCCTACCAAGTGAATCTCTTTCACTAAAGGTCGGTACACCTTTCTTTCTAGTAATTTCGTGTTGGTTTCCAGAATGAATGAATTTGTGCATGGGTCCAGAAAAAGCAGGCATTTCTTTCTCCTATGCTTTTTAGCTTTTATAGGGATATTCCTCATGGTTTTTTGGGGGTTTTCTTAAAGATTTTATTTTTTTCCTTTTTCTCCCCAAAGCCCCCCGGTACATAGTTCTATATTCTTCGTTGTGGGTGCTACTAGTTGTGGCATGTGGGACACCAACTCAGCATGACTCAAAGAGCAGTGCCATGTCCACACCCAGAATTTGAACTGATTAAACACTGGGCCGCCTGCAGCGGAGTGCGTGAACTTAACCACTTGGCCATGCGGCCAGCCCCCCTCATTGTTTTTAATAGCTGGCAAAGCCAGATATCATGACACTCATCTCAGTTGTGATGAGTTCAAAAGCTGCTTATTGTGACAAAGCTCTCCTGCTCAGATACCCAGCTCCTCCAGGAAAAGCTTTGTACCTTAAGATTTCTCCTAGCTGTGAAGCACCATGGCTAGAATGTGATTTTTTTTCCCTCTCCTGAGAGGTATTTATGCCTCTTCCACCTCAGTCAGTGTTGTTCCTTGTTGTGTGGGTTCTTTTTATCCAGTTTCTGGTTCTCTCTGAGGGGTAATTGTTCCATAGGTAGTTATAAAGTCATTGCATCTGTAGGAGGAGTTGAGTCGACAGTCTTCCCATCCCACTTTATTCTCAGCAATCCTTCAGCAATTCCTATAAATCTCTTTACATATGTGTCTTTACAGAGTGTATAACAAGGAGCACAATATGCTGAACATAGTATTTCGCTGAAAGAGCAAGATATTTATTCATAGAGATGGATAACATTGTCAAAAGTTCCTTTTATTCATGTGACTTTACAGAGTGTATAAGATGCAGTACAAAGTACTCAATAAATGCATCGCTGAAATGGTAATATATTGATTTGTTCATCCGGATGGCACTATCAGAAACACCTTTAAACAAGGCACTTTTGGGACATACAACATTATTCACAGGCTGCTGAACACAGTGTTTAATGGAAGAGGCATGATCCTGAGTCATACATGAAAACAGAACTTTAATAAATGCTATGAATATGTGTGAATTTACAGAGGGTTTTACAGGCTGAATTTCTACCCCCTGAAATTTCATACCTTGAAGTCCTGTTCTCTAGTACATCGAAATCTGTCTATATTTGGATATAGGTCTTTAGAGGAGTATTTAAGTTAAAATTAGGTCTTTAGGGTGGGCCCTAATCCAATCTGATTAGTGTCCTTACAAGAAGAGGAGATTAGGACACAGACACACACAGAGGAAAGACCTTGTGAAGAAACAGGGAGAAGATGGCCATCTAAAAACCATAGAGAGAGGCCTCAGAAGAAATTAACCTTGCTGACACCTTGATCCAGGACTTCTATCCTCCATAATTGTGAGAAAATAAACTTATGTTGTTTAAGCCACCCAGTTGCTGGTATTTGTTACACAGCCCTTGCAAGCTAATACAGATTTTGATTCCAAATGTGGGGTACTAGTGTAACAAATACCTAAAAGTGTGAAAGTGTCTTTGGTAATGATTGGAGGCTGGAAGAGTTTTGAGGTGAATTTTGGAAAAATCCAGATTGCCTTAAAAGCACTTTGGTAGAAATATGGATATAAGTCATTGGTGGTAAGAGCTCAGAAAGAAAAGAAGAAAGCAGTAGAAAGCTTCTATCTATCTACATATATATATATCTTTGTTATAAAGTGACAATAAACTTTGCTAAATTGTGTTCTAGTGTTTTGTGAAAAGTAGAACTTGTAAGTGATGAACTTGGATACACATCTGTGGAGATTTCTAAGCAAAGTCATGAAGACATGTCCTGGTTTCTCCTTAATGCTTACAGTAGAATGACAAAAGAGAGAGAGAAATTGAAGAAGAAGTTGTTAAGCCAAAAGAAGTTGGAACTTTAAAATCTGGAAAATTCTCATTTTTCTGATGTGACAAAAATAAGAAAGAGCTGTGGAAGGAACACCAAGGGTATGGCTGGACATTTACTAAAGAGATTAGGCATGTGATTTCTAGATCTGATCAATAATCTTAGCAGCAATTCTGCCAGTTTGGACTGAAAAGAGCAGAAGCACAGGTGGTGAATACTTTCTCTGAAATAGCACCATACTGGTTAATCCACACATCCAGCACTATTACATGTGTGCCTTTCAAAAAATATGACATGAAGCTCATGTTGAATAGAGTGTTCCGCTAAAATAGCCCTATACTGACTCAATATAGGCTAGTTTAGTGAGACTAGTCCTTTAGAAACAACTTTTTTACTTTCTTTATTATAGAACCTTTATTTATATATATTTATAGTTTCTTTATTTATATAACCTTTATTCTTCATGCAGCTAGTGCTTTTGTATATGCACATTTACAGAATGTATAACATGCAACAAGCATGCTGATAATAGTTTCACTATTAAATTTAGTAGTTACAAGAGGAGTAACTTAATTAACTACAAGATAGTTAAAACAGAACTATCCTAATTCATCCACATAGCTAGTACTGTTAGAAATGACTATTTCACATGCACCTTTATAGACTATACAGCATATAACACACAGTGCTTAGCACAGTGCTTCACTGAAATTCTACTATACTGATTCATTCACACATGTAACACTGTTAGAAATTACTGTTCTCTATGCACCTTTGGAACATGTACATGTACCACACAGTTATCAACACAGCCTTTCATCAAAATAACTCTGTACTGATTCAGTCACACAGCTAGTATTGTTGAAAACAAGTTTTATACATGAACCTTTAAGTGTGTGGCAACATGCAGCACACAATGCTGAAAACTGTTTCATACAAATAGCACAAACAGCAGAATACTAGTATTTCCCATAACTAACAATGCTACAACAACATTTTCATGCATACATTTAGAGAGTATATAAGATGCGACTCAGAATACTCAGTGATTCACTAAAATATCACTATCCTGATTTATTTAAGCAACTAGAACTGTTATGAATGATTTTTACGTATGTGATTTGAAAAAGTAAATAATGTAACAGAGTGCTGAACACTGTTTCAGTAAAATGATATAATGATTAATTCACAAAAATACTGTTACAAAAGTTTGTTACACATCCTTACACAGTGAATAACATGAAGCAGAGGCTGTTGAATGCAGTGTTTTACTGAAATAGCACTATAATGATTTATTCAGGCTACTAGCACTGTTAGAAATACCTATTGCACAGAAGCCTATACAAAATGTAGAACTGGCAGGACAGAGTGCTAAGAAGAGTGATTCACTAAATTCCCAATATACTGATTCATTCACATAAGTAACACTCTTATATCAACTTTTACATGTGTTCCCTTACAGAATATATCACATGAAATACAGATTGCTGAGCACTTCTTGACTAAACTAACGCTATTGTGATGTGTATAGGTTTCTAGCCTTCTTAGAAACATCTTTTATTCGTGAGCAGTTACAAAGTTTATAACTGAAGCTCAGAGTAATGACCACACTGTTTCACTGAATTTGGACTACTCTCTTGCATTCATACAACTAGCACTGTTATAAAGAACAGTTTCACATGGGTAGCTTTATAGTTTGCATAATATGAGGCAAAAAGTGCTGAACACAGTGTTTCATTGAAATAGTAGAATCTGATTCATTTACACAGCTACCACTCTTAGAAATATTTTTTAAAGTGTACTTTTACAGAATGTATAGCATGCTGCATAAAATGCTGAATAATTTTACATTGTTAGAGCACACTCCTGATTAAGTCACACAGTTGCCCATGGTTAGAAACAACTTTTAGATATATGCTTTTACAGACTTTATAACAATGCAGCACAAATTTCTGAATACAATATTTCACTGAGATAGTACTATAGAGATTTATTTACATAGATAGCATGGTCAGACAAAACTTTTATACAAGTACTTTACAGAATATATAACAGGCAATACAGAGTGCTGACAATGTCTAACTAAAATATCAATATCCTGATTTATTCACACAGCTTTTGGTGTTATAAACACAGTTACATATTTACCTTTACCGTGAAAGGATACAGCCCAATGTGTTATAACAGTGGTTCACTAAATAGCTCAATACTTGTTCATACACACAGACACTGCCATTAACAAAAGTCTTTTATGAATGTGCCTTAGCAGAGTATATAACGAAAAACACAATTTGCTGAACACAGTGTTTCACTAAACCAGCAGTATACCGATTTATTCACATAGACAGCACTGTCTGAAATGCCTTCTACCCTTGTGTTTTAACAGTTTGTTACATGATGTGCAGAGAGGTGAATAGAGTATTTTACTTAAAAAGTACTACACTTATTAACCCATGCAGTTTTCACTTTAGAAACAACTTTTAAATATGCATCTCTAAAGAGTATATAACATACAACAGAGATTGAAATAGCATGATGCTGATTCATACACAGAGATTGCACTGTTAAAAACAACTTTTACTTTTGTGTATTTACAGAGTGTATACTTGCAACAGAGAGTGCTGAAATATTATTTCATTGAAATGACATTACATAGATTTAGTAATGCAGATAATCATTAGAAACAACTTTTACACATGTGCCTTTACGAAATGTATATCATGCAAGATAGAATGCTGAACATCTTGTTTCACTGAACAAGAACACTTTCCTGATATATTCGTGCAGTTCACCCTGACAGCAACACCTTCTATACCTGTGCACTTACAGAAAGTATAAAATGCTAAAATGCAGCATATAGTTCTGAACACAGTTTTTCACTAAAATGGGATGATACAGGATATTCACACAAATATCACTGTTAGAAAACTAAGTATATTTACTTACAAAATGTATAACATGCAGCACAAAGTGATAAACAAAATGTCACTGAAATAGTATTCCTATTCTTTTAAGAATCTGCACTTTTAGACATAATTTTACATATGTGCTTCTCAGATTGGATAAAATGCAGCACAGAGTATGAACAAGGTGTTTCACTAAAGAAGGAGCATGCTAATTAATTCACACAGCTACACTGTTAAAAAAATTGTTACACATTTCTTCTCAGAGTAAATAACATGCAGCACAGAGTTCTGAACACAGTGTTTCACTATATAGCACTATACTGATCCATGAAACATAGTGTTACTGTGTACCATGACAGCTGTGTGAAATACCTACTGTTAAAATACCTTTTATTCTGTAAAAGCACACTTTAAAAAATATTTCTAAGAGTGGTAGCTGTGTAAATGAATCAGATTCTACTATTTCAATGAAACACTGTGTTCAGCACATTTTGCCTCATATTATACAAACTATAAAACTACTCCTGTGAAAATGTTCTTTACATTATTTAAAACCTGAAGCACAGAGTAATAAGGACAATGTTTCACAGAATTAGAATTATACTGGACTCAGACAGACCCTCTGCACATCTTTTAATCAAATTGTTTGGATTTTTGTTATGGAGTTGTATGAGTTTCTTAATATAATTTGGATATTAACTCCTTATCAGAGATACAACTTGCAAAAATTTCTCCCATTTGATAGGTTGTCTTTTAATTTTGTTGATGGTTTTGTTTGCTGTGCAAAAGGTTTTTACTTTTACGTAGTCCCACTCTTTTTTTTCACTTTTGTTGTCTGTGCTTTTGGCGTCAAACCAAAAAACTAATTGCCAAGACTAGTGTCAGTCAGATTACTGTCTATCTTTTCTTTTAGGAGTCTTAAGGTCTTAAATTTGAGTCTTTGATCCATTTTGAGTTAATTTTTGTGTATGGTGTAAGATAGTGCTCCAGTTTCATTCTCTTGCATGTGACTGTCCAGTTTTCCCCACACCATTTGTTGAAAAGAGTGATATTTTCTCATTGTATATTCTTGGCTTCCTTGTCATAAATTAAGTGACCATATAGGTGTGAGTTTATTTCTGGCCTCTTTCTTCTATTCCATTGACCTATATATCTGTTTTGTTTGGCAATACCATATTGTTTTCATTACTATATCTTTGCAATATTTTTTGAAATCAGGGAGCATGATGCTTTCCGTTTTGTAATTCTTTCTCAAGATTGCTTTAGTTAGTTGGGGTCTTTTGTGGTTTAATACAAATGTTAGGACTGTTTGGTCTATATATGTGAAAAATGCTCTTGGAACTTGGACGGGGATTGTAATGCATCTGCATATTTTTTTGAGTAGTATGGAATTTTTAACAATATTGATTCTTCCAATCCATGAGCACATAATATTTTTCCATTTATTTCTGTCTTTTTCAATTTCATTCATCCATGATCTATAGCTTTCAGTGTACAGGTCTTTCACCTTCTTGGATAAATTCCTTTGTAGCTAATTTATTCCTTTAGATTTAAAATGAGATTTTTTAAATTGCTCTTTCTGATAGTTTGTTATTAGTGTATAGAATTGCAAGAGATAAAAATCTGTATACTGAATTTGCGTCCTGCAACTTTACTTAATTATTAGTTATAACAGCTTTTTCGGGGAGTCTTCAGGGTTTTCCATATATAACATCATGTCATTTGGAAATAGTGACAATTTTACTTTTCTCTTTCTGATTTGGATGCCATTTGCTTATTTTTCTTGCCCAATTACTCTGGTTAGGACTTCCAGTACTATGTTGAATAAAAGTGGTGAGAATAGGCACACTTGCTTTGTTCCTGATCTTAGAGGAAAAGCTTTCAATTTTTCTGCATTGAGTATTATTTTAGCTGTGAGCTTATCATATATGATTTTTACATTGATGTTATTTCCAGCTATACTCACTTTGTGGAGAGTTTTTATCATAAATGGTTGTTGAATTTTGTCAAATTCCTTCTCAGCATCTATTGAGGTGATCATATAACTTTTATCTTTCATTTTGTTAGGATGGTATATCACATTGACTGGTTTGCTGATTTTGAACCATCCTTACATCCCTGGACTAAACCCAACTTCATCATGGTGTACGATCCTTTTAATGTTTTGTTGAATTTGGTTTGCTAATATTTTGTTGAGGATTTTCCTTCTAAGCTCATCAGAAATATTGGCCTGTAATTTTCTTTTCTTGTGGTGTCTTCTCTGTTTTTGGTATCACAGTAATGCTAGCTTTGTAAAATGAATTTGAAAGTGTTTCTTCCTCTTCAATTTTTGAAAGAGTTCGAGAACGATTGGTATTAATTCTTCCTTAAATGTTTGGTAGAATTCACCAGTGAAACCATCTGGTCCTAGATTTTGTTTGGAGGTTTTAATTACTGATTCAATCTCATTACCCATAATCAGTCTGTTCAGATTTTCTATTTCATTATGATTTGGTCTTGGTAAGGTGTATGTTTCTAGGAATTTATCCATTTCTTCTAAGGTTGTCAAATTTTTGATGTATACTTATTCATAGTAGTCTCTTATGAAACTTTGTATTTATGTGGCCAGTTGTAGCATCTCCTCTTTCATTCCTGATTTTATTTATTTGAGTTCTCTTTTTTCTTGGTTAGTCTAGCTAAAGGTCTGTCAATTTCGTTTATCTTTTTAAAGAACCAACTGTTACTTTCATTGATCTTTCCATTGTCGTTTTAGTCTCTATTTTATTTATTTTCACTCTGATCTTTGTGATTTTCTTCCTTCTACTAACTCTGGGCTTTTTCATTTTTATTCTCATACTTCCTTGAAGCGTCAAGTTATGTTGCTTGAGTTTTTTCTTGTTTCTTGAAGGAGGCATTTATTGCTATGAACTTTCCCCTTAAAACTCTTTTTGCTGCAGCCCATAAGCTTTGGTATATTGTGTTTCCATTTTCATTTGTCTCAAGGTAATTTTTTTCTCTTTCTTTTTTGTTGAATTCATAATAGTTTACATCAATGTGAGATTTCAGTTGTACATTATTTCTTGACTGTCACGACGTAAGTACTTCCCTTCACCCCCAGTGCCCTCCCTACCCCTCTTCCCCTGGTAACCACTGAACTGTTTTCTTTGTCCCAGTACTTGTTTATATTTCACATATGAGTGAAATCATCTGGTGTTTGTCTTTCTCAGACTGGCTTATTTCGCTTAGCATAATTCCCCCAGGTCCTTCCATGTTATTGCAAATGGGATGAATTTGTCATTTTTCCTGATTGAGTAGTATTCCATTGTGTGTATATATATATATATATATATATATATACCACATCTTCTTTATCCAGTCATCAGTCGATGGGCACTTGGGTTGCTTCCATGTCCTGGCTGTTGTGAATAGTGCTGCAAAGAACATAATGTTGCATGTGTTACTTTGGATTGTTGATTTCAAATTGTTTGGGTAGATACCCAGTAGTGGGATATCTGGGTCATATGGTAGGTCTATTTTAGTTTTTTGAGGACGCTCCATACTGTTTTTCATTGTGGTTGCACCAGTTTGCATTCCTACCAGCAGTGTATGAGCGTTTCCTTCTCTCCACACCCTCACCAACATTTACTTTTAGTCTTAGTGATTATAGCCATTTTAACAGGTGTAAGGGGGTATCTTAGCGTAATTTTTAATATGCATTTCCCTGATGATTAGTGATGTTGAACATCTTTTCATATGTTTATTGACCATCTGTATCTCTTCTTTGGAAAAATGTCTGTTCATCTCCTCTGCCTACTTTTTGATCAGTTTGTTTACTTTTTTATTGTTGATTTGTGTGAGTTCTTTGTATATTATGAAGATTAACCCCTTGTCAGATGTATGATTTGCAAATATTTTCTCCCAATTGGTGGGTTGTTTCTTTGTTGTCCCAAGGTGATTTTTTATTGTTCTTTTTCGGGCCATTTGTTGTTCAGAAGTATGTTTAATCTCCATGTATATCTGAATTTTTTAGTTTTCTTCTTGTAAGTGATTTCTATATTTATACTATTATGGTCAGAAACCATCTCTGATATTATTTTAATCTTCCTTCGATTTAAGACTTGTTTTTTGGCCTAGTATATAATCTATCCTGGAGAATGTTTCTTGTTCACTTGAGAATAATGTGTATTCTGTTGCTTTGGATTGAATGATCTATAAATGTCTGTTAAATTGATCTGGACTAAAGTGTTGTTTAAGGTCAGTGTTTCCTTATTGATTTCTGCCTGGATGATCTATCCATTAGTGAAAGTGGGATATTAAAGCATCTTACTGTGGGGCCAGCCCAGTGGCACATTGGTTAAGTTCGCAGGTTCCGCTTCTCAGCAGACTGGGGTTTGCTGGTTTGGATCCTGGGTGCAGACATGGCACCCCTTGGCATGCCATGCTGTGATAGGCATCCCACATATAAAGTAGAGGAAGATGGGCATGGATGTTAGCTCAGGGACAGGCTTCCTCAGCAAAAAGAGGAGGACTGGCAGTAGTTAGCTCAAGGCTAAGCTTCCTCAAAAAAAAAAAAAACAAATGAAAAATGTCTTACTGTTATTGTATTGCTGTCTATTTCTACTTTATGTCTGTTAATATTTCCTTTATATGTTTAGGTGATCCGGTGTTGAGTGCACAAATATTTATCAATGTTATATCCTTTTGTTTGATTGACTCCTTCATCATCAAATAATGCCCTTCCTCTCTTATTATAGTCTTTGTTTTAAAGTCTATTTTGTTGGATATAAGTATAGCTACTCCAGCTTTCTTTTGGTTTCCATTTGCATAGAATATCTTTTTCCATCCCTTTACTTTCAGTCTGTGTGTATGCTTACATCTGACATGAGTCTCTGGAGAGCAACATATAGATGGGTCTTCTTTTTATGTCCCTCAACGACTCTGTCTTTTAATTGGAGTACCTGGTTTATTTACATTTAAAGTAATTATTGATAAATATGTGCATATTGTCATTTTGTTACATGTTTTCTGGCTGTTTTGGTAGTTCCTCTCTGTTCCTTTCTTCTTCTCTTACTTTCTTCCTTTGTGGTTTAATGACTTTCTTTAGTGGTATGCTTATATTTATTTCTCTTTATCTTTTGTATATTTACTATAGGATTTTGCTTTGTGGTTGCCTTAAGGTTTACATCTAACAGCTTATATCTATAATAGTCTATTTTAAGTTGATAACAACTAAAGTTTGATCTCATTGTAAATTCAACATTACTCACTCTCCCCTCATTTTGTGTTGTTCGTGTCATATTTTGCATTGTTTCATCTTTTGTATCCCTTAACTAATTGTTGTAATCATAGTTATTTTTACTACATTTGTCTTTTAACCTTCATATTAGCTTTATAAGTAATAAAATTCACTAGCTTTACCATATATTTACCTTTCCATGAAATTTATTCTTTCATATGTGTTTATGCTTCTAATTAGTGCTCTTTTTATTCAACTTGAAGAAACACCTTTAACATTTCTTGTAAGATTGGTTTAGTGGTGATGAACTCCTTTAGCATTTGCCTGTCTGGAAAACAAAATCTCTTATTCACTTCTGAATGCTAACTTTGCCAGATAGAGTATTCTTAGTTGGAGGTATTTTCTTTCAGCACTTTTAATATATTGTGCCACTCCTTTCTGCCCTGCAAAGTTTCTGCAAAAGTCTGCTCATAGTCTTATGGGATTCCCTTGTATGTAGCAAGATGTTTCTTTTTTGGTGCTTTTAATATTTTCTCCCTGTCTTTAACTTTTGACATTTTATTTATATTGTATCTTGGTGTGTGTCTCTTTGGATTCCTTTTATTTGGAACTCTGAGATTCCTGCATCTGGATGTCTGTTTCCTTCCCCTGGTTAGGGAAGTTTTTAGCTATTATTGCTTCAAATAGGATTTCTGTTCCATTCTCTCTTCTATTTCTTGGAAACCTATGATGCAAATGTTGGTTTGTTTGATGTTGCCCCATAAGTCCCTTCACTTTTTAAAAATTCTTTTCTTCTTTTTGCTGCAATGATTGGGTAAGTGTCACTGCCTTGTCTTTGAGTCAACACATCTTGTCTTCTGCTTCATCTAGTGTGTTGTTGAAAATTTCTAGTGTATTTTTCAGTTCAGATATTGTATTCTTCACCTCTGTGACTTCTATTTGGTACTTTATTATATCTCCCACGTCTTTGTTTAAGTTCCCACTGTGTTCATCTATTCTTCTCACCAGTTTGGTGAGGATCTTATGACGATTACTTTGAAGGCTTTACCAGATTACTTATCTCTGCTTCACTAAGGTTTTTTCTGAGGTTTTATCTCACTCTTTTGTTTGAACATATTCCTCTATTTTCTCATTTTGCTTGACTCTGTTGATTTCTATACAGTAGATGAAACAACTACCTCTCCTAGTCTTGAAGGAGTGGCTTCTTATAGGAGATGAACCTTGCATTCAAACCTGCCTCAGCTCTTGGTTTCCTCTCAAGTCTTTGTGCTTATCCAAGCAGTCTATTATCTTTTAATAGCTCCCAGTAGTTGAGTAGGTGCCAAATCCTGTCAGAAGGCCTATTGCATTAGGCTTACTGACATGTCTTAAATTAGAAATTGTTCCTCCTGCCAAAGCTTTAAGATAAGCAAATAGGTCTATATCACACAAAGACTGAGTGTGTTTCAGTTGGCTGCCTCTGCTCCTTACCCCTGGGAACTAGCTGGGTAAGAATTCTTTCTATGTTTGAAACAGTCCTATGGGATCCACAAATATAAGCCCCGCTGGATATGATAGCCAGGCTATGAAGGGCCATTTCCTGGCCAGTAGTTGCAAAAATTGGGTCCTTAGACATATGCACAAGCTTCTTTCTGAGAATTATCATGGACCTGGAACAAGGCAGGGGGAGAGCATAAAGATGAAACACACTGGCCTCCCTGGTTCTTGGAGAGTATTTCTGTAGGTCCCTAGAAGTGTTTTAAATTAGACGCCTTCCCCTCATGTTGAAGATTTTAAAAGCGTGAAGCATAAAACCTCTTTGACAGAAAGACTTGGTGCATTTCATTCAGCTCCCTCTGCTGTGTGCCTTGGGGAAGTTGCCACAGAAAGTCTGTGCAAGCCTTAAGAACTATTTCTTCATTTGTTATAGACTTGTGGGTCTCATGGATGTCTGCCCTATTGGCTTTCAGAGCTAGATGTTGTGGGGTTCCATCTCTCAGGTGCAAGACTTAAAAGTTGGGGTGATAGATGTGGGGTTCTAATCCTCGGATACTCAGAGAGAAGCTGGCTGTTGTGAATTCCCTTTCAATTTTGTGTCACTGCACTGGGGATGGGATTTATGGAAAGATTGTGCCTCAGCCTCTCTATCCATTTTGATGTGGAGTTTTTTTGGTTTGACCAATGTGTAGGAGTCACAGCTTGTATTTGGGTTTCTTTCATAACTCATTGTTCTGTATACACCTGTAGATTCAGTGTGTCCATGGGAGGAGGTGAGTTCAGGGTCCTCTCATGTCACCATGATGGAACCAGAACCTGTGTTTAATTTTGTTCAATATTTCTTTCTTCATATTCCTCAGGCTTAATAATTTCAGTTCTCTAATCTTTACATTTTCTATTTCTCCTGCATACTGAAATCTGCTTTTGAATCCCTCTAGTGAAATTCCATTTAAGTGTTTGTACTTTTGTCCTCAGAGTTTCCATTTTGTTTCATTTTATGTTTTCTATCATTTCACTGATATTTCCATTGTGTTAATAATTATCTTCTTTACTTTCTTCAGGTCTTTATATAGTTCTGTGAGTAATTTTGACAGTGTCTTTGTCAAGTAAATCTGACATCTGGTATCTATCAGGGACAGTTTCTGTTGCTCTAGTTTTTTTCCCCTTTGAATGAGCCATACTTTCCTATTTCTTTGCATGCCTTGCAATTTTTTTGTTGCATAATGGATAATTGAAGTTTATAGTGTGGTAATAATACATATATATATAATCATTAGGCTGTACACCTTAACTTATACAATGTTATATGCCAATTATATCTTAATAAACTGGAAAAAATAAATAGAAATAAAATGTGGGGGCTGGCCCTGTGGCCAAGTGGTTAAGTTTGTATGCTCTGATTTGGCAGCCTGGGGTTAGCTGGTTCAGATCCAGTGCATAGACCTACACACCACTCATCAAGCCATGCTGTGGCAGTATCCCACAAAGAAGAACTAGAATGAGTAGAATGACTTACAACTAGGATATACAGCTATGTAGTGAGGCTTTGGGGGGGGAAGAGGAAGATTGGCGACACATGTTAGCTCAGGGCCAGTCTTCCTCACCAAAAAGCATACCTTAAAAGAATAAAATAAAATGTGTTTGAACATTACTAGCTATGAGAGTAAATCAATATAGTCCTATGTAAATTAAATATTTTGTTCGGCACTGTGTGGAAAGTTATACTCACTATAAAGTCACAGTTTAAAGGTTGTTTCTAAAAATACCATCTACACAAATAAATCAATATGATGCTATTTCAGTGAAACAATTTTTTGGGAATCCGTGTCCTTTATTATACTCTCTGCAAAGAGATATGTGTAAAAGGAATTTCTACATTGCTATATGTGAAGATGAATCATTATACTGTTACACCTGTGAAACACTGTTCAGCATTCTGTGGTGCATGTTACAGACTTGGTAATGTCACATGTGTAAGTTATATTCTGTATCATGTTACCTGTTCTCTGTGTTATACACTCTGTAAAGATGAAGTCGTAAAAGACTTTTCCAAGGTGCTAGTTTCATAAATGATTTGGTAGAGTACTATCTCAGTGAAACATCATATTCAGCACTCTATGAAAGGAGCAAAAAATATAGTCCACATATGTGAAAGTTATATCTAACTTTTTAAATTGTTCATCAATGTGTGTGGCATAACATACATTCTGTAAATGAAAGTTAGGAAAGGAGATTATAGCAGTAATATATCTGTGTATGAATCTCTATCATTTTATTTCACTGAAACACTGTTTCCATCACCCTTTTTTGCATGATATAAAGGCATACTTACAAAAGGTTTTTTTAATGGTGCTAGCTCTGTGAGTAAATCAATATAGTGCTATTTCAGCGAATTTCTGTTTTCATATATTTATGCTTCATGGTATACACTCTGTAAAGTCACATGTGTAACGGTTACTTGTTTTTCTTTTTACCATGCTTCTGGTGTAAATTAATTAGTGCTGTGTTGTTTCCGTGAAACAATATGTTCACAACTGTGTACCACGTTATACACTTTTAAAATTCAGGTTTGTAAAAAATGTTTCTAAAGTGCTAGCTGTTTTTATAAATCAATATAGTACAATTTCTGTGAAAAAATTGTTTTCAAACCTCTGGGCTGCATATTATATACTTTGAAAGTAACTTGAGTAAATTGTCTTCCTTACAATGCTATTTGTTGGAATAAATTGAGATATTGCTACTACAGTTAAACAGTTTGTAAGTGTTCTGATTTGTATATTGTACACTATGTAATAGCACATGTAAAATATATTTTCTGAAACTGCTAGCTGCCTGATTGGCTCACTATAATGCCATTTCAGTGAAACTGTTTTTCAGCAATCAGTCTGTGTGTTAGCCACAGTGTAGGGTATATGTGTAAAAGTAAATTCTAACAGCGTTATCATCATCACTGAATTCAGTATCCAGCCATTTCAGCTAAACAGTGTGTTCAACCCTCTTTGCCTCATGTTATACACTCCATAAAGTCATTTAAGGACTACTTGTTTCTAACAGTGCTAGCGATGAATGAATATGAGTGAATATATATAAATATTATTTATAATATAAAATCTATTATATATAGATAGACTCATATTCATTCATATATATATGAATACATATGTGTGTGTATATATATATATATATATATACATTGCTCAACACTGTCCTGAATGTAATACATTCTGTAAATATATTCTATAAAACACATGTATAGAAAATGATTCTAACAAGTTGAACAAATCAGAATATTTCTATTAAAGCGGCACACAGTGTTCAGTAATCTGGGCTGTATATTATACACCCTGTAGAGGCACATGTAAAAGGTGATTCTAATAGTGAATTAAACATTATAGTGCTATTTCACCAAAACACTCTGCTTTGCAAACTCATCATGTTATTCCTCCTAAGGCACATGTGTAAAAGTTGGTTCTTACAGTGCTAGTTGAGTGAATGAAACAATGCAGTGTGAATTTAGTTAAATATTGTGCTCAGCAATCTGGGTTGCAAGTCATAAAGTATGTAAAGCCTCAGGTATAAAATAAGCTTAAAGCAGTGAAAGAAGCCTGAATTAATCAGTACAATCAGTTATTAAAGTGAAACAGTGTTCAGAACATGTTATGTACTCTCTAAAGAACAGTGTAAATTTTTTTTCTGACACAACTTTGAATGAATCAGCATGCTGGTACTTCAGAAAAAAAATATGTTCAGTACTCTGTGCTACATTTTATACAACCTGTGAAGGCACATGTGTCAAGTCATTTCTAACAACCCTAGTTTTTTTTTTTTTTAATTGTGATAAGAAGAGATAACATGAGATCTACTCCGTTAGAATTTTGTGTACAGTACAGTATTCTTACCTAAAGACACAATGCTGAACAGCGTATCCCTGGAACTTCTTTATCTTGTATAACTGTAACTTTATACCCACTGAATGGCAACTCCCCATTTCCCCCTCTCTTGAGCCCCTGGCAACTGCTCTCTTACTTTCTGCTTCTGTGAGTTTGGCTATTTTTGGATAGCTGATATAAGTGGAATCATGTGATATTTGTCCTTCTATGGCTGGCTTATTTCACTTAGCATAATGTTCTCCATGTTCATATCACCACATATAACACACTTTACTTTTCATGACTGAATAATATTCATTCATCATATGCGTATGTTTTCTTATCCATTCATTTGTAATGGACATCTTGGTTGTTTCTAAATCTTAGCTATAGCAAATGATGCAGCAATGAGCATGAGAAGGCATATATCTCTTCAAAGTCCTGATTTCAATTCTTCTGGAAAATTACCTAGAAGTAGAAATGCTATATCATATAACAACGCCGTTTTTAAATTTTGAGGAACTTCCATACTGCTTTCCATAGTGATTGAACCATTTTACCTTTCTACTAACAGTGTACAAGTGTTCCAGCTCCTCCATATCTTTTACAATACTTCTTTTTTAAGATAATAACCATTTTAATAGATGTGAAGGGGTATTTCACTATGGTTTTGATTGGCATTTTCTTAATGATTATTGGGATTGAGCACTTTTAATATATCTGTTGAAAATTTTTATGTCTTCTCTGCAGAAACATCTATTCAAAGCCTTTCCCCATTTTTAAATCAGATTATTTGTTCTTTTACAATTAAGTTGTAGGAGTTCAGATATATTTTGAATATTAAACTCATCAAATATATAGTTTGCAAATATTTTCTCCCTGCATAGATTTTCTTTTCACTCTGTTGATTACTTTCTTTGTAGTACGTAAGGTTTTTAGTTTGATGTAGTCCCACTTGTCTACGTTTGATTTCTTGTCTGTGCTTTTGATCTCATATCCAAGAAATTATTGCCAAGTCTTATGTCAAGAGGTTTACCCCTACGTTTCCTTCTAAGATTTTTAGGTCTTTTGTTTAAGTCTTGAATACATTTTGAATTGATTTTGGTTGTCATGTAAGGTAGGGGTCCAATTCACATTTTGTTTTGCCTACAGATGTCCACCTTTCCAAAATACCATTTGTCAAAGACACAACCCTTTCCACATTGTGTATCCTGGGCTTACTTGTAAAAGATTAGTTGACTGTATATGCATTAGTTTATTCCTGGGCTTTCTATTCTGTTCCATTCATTTTGTATGTCTGTCATTATGCCAGTACCATACTGTTGTAATTGCAGTAGCTTTGTAATAACATTTGTTATTCGGAAATGTGATGCCTTCAGTTTTGTTCTTCTTTCTGAGGATTGCTTTGGCTATTTTGGGTCTTTCATAGTTCCATATGGAATTTTAGGATTTTTTTTCGATTTCTGCAAAAAAGACAATTGGGATTTTGATAGGGATAGCATTGAATCTAACGATCACATTGGGTAGTATGGATATTTTAACAATATTAATTTTCCCAATCCAAAAACATGAGATGTCTATCCATTACTTTGTGTCTCCTTGAATTTCTTTCATCAATACTTTATAGTTTGAAGTATGAAAAGTATTTTATCTTATTAAATTCATTCCTATTTTAATCTTTTTAATGCTATTGTAAGTGAGGTGGTTAACTTCTTTTTCAGATAGTTCATTTATAGTTTATAGAAATGCAAGTAATTTTCGTATATTGATTTTTATCTTGCAACTTTACTAAATTCATGTATTCTAACAGGTTTTTGTTGATTCTTTAAGGTTTACTACATAACTCTCATGTCATGTGCAAACAGTAATAATTTTACTTCTTTTCTGATTTGAATGTCTTTATTTCTTTTTTGCCTAATTGCTCTGTGTAGGACTTCCAGGACTATGCTGAAAAGAAGTGGTAAGAGTGAGAATCTTTGTCCTTTTCAAATTTTTTTGTTTTTTTAAATTGAAATACCATTGACATATAATATCATGTAAATTTAAGGTGTACAACACGTTAACTTGATACATTTATATATAGTAATATGATTGCCATTGCAGCAATAATTTGGCACCTGTTTATATTATAGTTTCCTTTTGGTGGTTAGAAAAGTTACGTTCTAGTCTCTTAGCAAGTTTGATGGTTATAATACAATATTATTGACTATGTTCACCATACTGTACATTAGATTCCTAGGGCTCATTTATACTCATTGTAAGTTTGTACCTCTAAACATCTGTCCTATGCCCTCACCCTCATCTCCTGGTAAGCACCATTTTGCTCTCTGTTTTAACAATTTTGGCTTTTTCAGATTCTACATATAAGTGATACAATACAGTATTTGTCTTTTTCTGCCTAACATCTCACTTAGTATAATATCTTTAAGTTCCATCCATGTTGTCACAAAGGACAGGATGTCCTTTTTTCTCAAGGCTAAAATTCCAGTATATATATATAATATATAGCATCCATTTTATATCCATATATATATATATATCCTTTAGGTATATACTCAGAAGTGGAATTTATGGATCATAAAAGATCTATTTTTAATTTTATGATGATCCTCCATATTGTTTTTCTATATTGGTTGAACCAATTTGCATTCCCACCAATTGTGCACAGTTGTTCTCTTTTCTCCACATCTTAACTGACATTTGTTATCTCTTGTCTTCTTGATGATAGCCATTCTAACAGGTGTGACATGATATCTTATGTGGTTTTTACTTGTATTTCTGTGATGATCAGTGATTTTGAGAATCTTTTCATGTAACTCTTTCCTATTTGGATGTCTTCTATAAAGTGTCTATTTAGTTTTTCTGCCCATTTTTAATTTTTTTATTATTTAATTGTATGTGTTCTGTATATATTTTGTGTTAACCCCTTATCCAATACATGGTTTGTGAAATTTTTCTCCTATTCTGTAGGTTGCCTTTTTATTTTGTCAATTGTTTCTTTTTCTGTTAAGAAGATTTTTAAGTTAAACAGAATATCGTTTGTTGATTTTTGCTTTTGTTGTTTGCACTTTGGTGTCATAGCCATAAAAATATTGCCAAGACCAAAGTGGAACTTCCCTACATTTTCTTCTATTAGTGTTATATTATCAAGTTTTATGTTAAGTATTTGATCTAATTTGTGTTACTATTTGTAAGTGGTATAAGATAGGGGTCCAATGCCACTGGTCTGCACGTGTTTATCCAGTCATCCCAACACCATTTATTAAAAGAACTATCCCTTCCCCATTGGGTGTTCTTGATTCCCTTGTCAAATACTAGTTGACCATATATGTGGGGGGTTGATTCTTGGCTTTCTATTCTGTTACTTTGTTTTGTGTGCCTATTTTTATGCCAGTATCATACGTTTAATTACTAGAACTTTGTAACATAATTTGAAATCAGAAATTGTAAAAACTCTGGCTTTTCCTGCTTTCTCAGGATTGCTTTGGCTATTTCAAACTCATTCTATGAGGCCAACCTTACCTTGATACCAAAACCAGATAAAGATATCACAAGAAAAGAAATCTGTAGACCAATATCCTAGATGAATATAGATGAAAAAACTCTCAGAAGAATATTAGCAATTTGAATTCAGGAAAATTAACATGAATATATGCCATGACCAAGTGGGATTTATGCCTGGGATGCAAAGATGGCTCAACATACACAAAGCAACAAATGTAATACATTACATTAATCAGTCATGTGCTGCATAACAATGTTTTAGTCAATTATGGACTGTATATACAACAGTAGTCCCATAAAATTATAATGAAGCTGAAAAATTTCTATTTCTTAGTGATGTTGTAGCCATAATAATGTTGTAGCATAACACATTACTCACATGTTTTTAGTGATGCTGGTGTAAACAAACCTACTGTTGTGCCAGTCATATAAAAGTGTAGCTATAGTAATAGGCTATACCATCTAGGTTTGTGTAAGCACACTCTATGTTTGCACAATGACACCATTGCCTAAGAACACATTTCTCAAAATGTATCCCCATCATTAAGTAACACACAACTGTAGAATGAAATATAAAAATCACATGATCATTTCAATAGATGCAAAAAAAGCATTTGACAAAATATAACATCCTTTCATCATAAAAATACTTAACAGATTGGGTGTTGAAGGAATATACCTCATATATGGCACATCCACAGCAAACATTGTACTCAATGGAGAAAAATCGAAAGCTTTTTCTCTAAGATCAGAAACAACACAAGGATGCCCATTCTCACCACAGTTATTTAATATAGTACTGGAAATCTTAATAGAGCAATTAAGAAAGACAAAGAAATACAAGGCATCCAAACTGGAAAGGAAGAAGTAAAGTTGTCACTTTTTGCAGATGATAGGATTAGATATATAGACAATCACAAAGACTCAACCAAAAACTCTTGGAATTAAACAACAGTTTCAGTAAAGTTGCATGATATAAAATCAAAATACAGAAATCAATTGCATTTCTACATACTAATAATGAAACATCTAAAAAAGGAATAAAGAGAAGTATCTTATTCATAATAGCATCAAAAACAGTAAAATGCCAAGGAATATATTTAACCAATAAAGTGAAAGATCTGTACAATGAAAACTGCAAGATTTTGTTGACAGAAATCAAAGGACACAAATAAATGGAAAGATAGTCTGTGTTCATGGATTGAAGTAATATTGTAAAAATGTCTGTACTACCCAAAGCCATCTATAGAGTAACACAATTTCCATCAAAATACCAACGATATTCTTTGCAAAATTTTTTTTAAATCCTATGGGGCCAGCACCATGGCCAAGTGGTTAAATTCACATGCTCCACTTCCAAAGCTTGGGGTTTCACTGGTTTGGATCCTGGGTGTGGACCTAACACAGCTCATCAAGTCACGCTGAAGCGGCATCCCACACAGCACAGCTAGAGGGACCTATAACTAGAATATACAACTATGTACTGGGGAGCTTTGGGGAGAAGAAGAGAAAAAAAGATTCACAACAGATGTTAGCTCAGAGCCAGTCTACCAAAAAAATAAAATAAAAGAAGAAAGGCCTCAAGCCAACAATCAAACATTATACGCCAAGAAACTAGAGAAAGAAGAACAAACCAAATTCAAATTGAGCAGAAGAAAAACATAATAAAGATTAGATCACAGAAAAGTAAAATAGAGATTAAAATAATAGAAAAAATCCATGAAATCAAAAGTTGGTACAAGATCAACAAAATTTTAAAACCTTTAGTTAATTTAAGAAATAAAAAAGAGAGAACACTCAAATTACTTAAGTGAGAAATGAAAGAAGGGATAGTACTATCTTTTTTACATCAATAAAGTACGTTAGAATAAAGTACTGTGAAAATTGCATAAGACATTAAATACCTTAGATAAAAGGGGTGCATTCTTAGAAACACAACTTACCAAGACTGAATCCTGAAGACATAAATATATGAACAAGTCTGTAACTAGTAAGAAGTTTGAATCAGTACTGAAAACTTTCCCAATAAAACTAAATCTCAGGACTACATGGCTTCAGTGGAGAATTCTACCAAACACTTAAGGAAGAATTAACACCAATCTTCCTCAACCTATTCCAAATCTTTAAGTGGTTGGAATACTTCAAAACTCATTTTATGAGGCCAGCATTACCCAGATACTAACTCCAGAAAGTAATATTACATGAAAATAATGAAACAAAACTATCGAACAATATCCCTGATGACTATTGATGCAAAAACCTTCGACAAAATGCTAGAAAATAGAATTCATCCACACATTAAAAGGAAACACCTTTTAATGAAACAGAAAATGGTGTTTCATCTTGAAATGCAAGGATATTTCCACATAGGAAAATTTATTAATGTAATACACCACAGTAACAAAATGAAGGGGAAAAAATCACATGATGATTTCAATTGATGCAGAAAAAACATTTGACAAAATTCAGCACTCTTTCTTAATACAAACATTCATCAAACTTGGAATAGAAGGAAACTACTTCAACGTAATAAAGTCCATATATGAAAAGCTCACCTCTAACACTGTACTCAATGGTGAAAGACTGAAAGCTTTTTCTCTAATATAAGGAAGAAAACAAAAATACCCACTTTCACCACTTCTATTCAGTATAATATTGAAGCTGTAGCCAGACAAATTAGGCAAGAAAAAGAAATTAAAATGCATCTAAATTTAGAGAGAGGAATGTGGAATTACTGTTCAATGGGTACAGAACTTCTGTTTGGGATGATGGCAAAGTTTTGGACATAGGTGGTGGTGATGGTTGCACAACATTGTGACTATAATTAATGCCACTTAATTATACACTTAAAATGGTTAAAATAGCAACTTTTCTGTTGTATATGTTTTACCACATTAAAAAAAGTTAATGTAACATACCAAATATACCTACACTTTAAATGGGTGAATTGTATGGTATGTGAATTCTACGTCAGTAAAGCTGTTTAAAAAAGTAAAATTATCTCTGTAAACAGACATGATATTAGATGTATAAAATCTTAAGATTGAACAACAACAGCAAAAGTTCTCTTAGAACTAATGAATGAATTAGGCAGTTGCAGGATAAAAAAAAAAATCCACTCCAAAAATCAGTTTTGTTTCTATACACTAACAATGAGGAATTTAAGAAAATAATATCATTTACTATAACATTAAAGACACAAATACGTGGATGTAAACTTAACCAAAGAGATGAAAGACTTTTACACTGAAAACTACAAAACATTGCTGAAAGAACACACAAATAATTGCTTAGACATACCTTGTTCTTGCAATGGAAGATTAATATCATTAAGAAAACAATCTGAAAAATAAGAACAGAGTTGGAGGTCTCACACTTCATGATTTCAAAATGTATTACAAAGCTACATTAATAAAACAGTATGGCACTGGCATAAAGACAGGCACAAATATCAATGACACAGAATAGAAAACCTAGAAATAAACTCTTTCACATATTGTCAAGTAATTTTTACCTAAGTTGCCAAGACCATTCAATTGGGGAAAAACTTTTACTTCAACAAATAGTGTTGGGAAAACTGGATATCCACATGCAAATAAATGAAGTTGTATTTTTATTTCACACAATATATGAAAGTTAACTAAAAATGGAACAAAGATCTAAACCTATAAAATATTCAAAGAAAACATAGTAGAAAATCTTCATGGCACTGTATTTGTAAAGGATTTGGACATCACACCAAAATCACAGTCAACAAAAGTACAGAAACTGGATTGCATCAAAATTGAAAACTGTTTTGTACATTAAAGGACACAGTCAACAGAGCGAAAAGGCAATTTATAAAATAAGATAGACCACTTGCATATCATATATATGTCAAGAGGTTAACATCCAGAATATGTAAAGAATCCAAAAACTCAAGAACAACAACAAAACAATCCGATTAAAATGTACAAAGGACTTGAATACACTTTCCTCCAAAGAGGATATACACATAAACAACAAGTATATGAAAAGATTCTCAACATTACTAATAATCAAGGAAACACAAGTCAAACCACAATGGATATCACCTTAGAATACTTAGGATGGCTACTATTAAAAAACAAACAGAAGGGGCTGGCCCCATAGCCTAGTGGTTAAGTTGGGCATGCTCTGCTCTGGCAGCCTGGGTCCACAGGTTTAGATACTGGGCGTGGACATATACTACTTGTCAGCTATGCTGTGGCAGTGACCCACATATAAAATAGAGAAAGATTGGGACAGATGTTAGCTCAGGGCTAATCTTGCTCAAGAAAAGAAAAAACAGGAAATAAGTGTTGGGGAAGAGGTGGAGAAATATGATCCCTTATACACTGTTGATGGAAAGGTTCATTGTTGGAGTCAATATGGAAAACAGTATAAACATTCCTCAAAAAATTAAAAATAGATGTATCATATGACGCAGCAATTTCACTTCTCAGCATACATCCAAAAGAATTGAATGTAAGAAATTGAGGGGATATTTGCACACCCCTTAAAATAGCAGTACTTTTCATAAAAGTCAAAAGTTAGAAGCAAGCAAAGTGCCTGTCAATGGATAAATGCATATACAAGATGAGGTATATGCACACGATAGAATACTATTCAACCTGAAAAAAAGAATTCTGGCGCATGTTACAACATGGAGAAAATTCAAACATTATGTTAAGTGAAATAAGTCAGTTACAAAAAGGAAAATACTGTATGATTCCACTAACATGAAGTATCTAGGGTGGTTAAATTAATTGAAACAGAAGTGGAATAGTTTTTGCCAAGGTTTAGGGGAGGGAGAAATGGGGAGTGATGTTTAATGGGTATAAAGTTTCAGTTTTTCAAGATGAAATATTTATGGACATTAGTTGCACAACCATATGAATATACTTAATATTATGGAGCTGTATAATTGGAAACAGTTAAAATGGTAAGCTTTTTGTTATGTATTTTTTTGCCACTAGTTTCAAAAAAGGTTGTTTCTAACTACGCTAGCAGCCTGAATGAATCAGTATAGCGTTATTTCACTGAAACATTTTGTTAATCAGTCTGTGCTTCATGCTATTCACAATGTAAAGACACCTGTATGAGTTGTTTCTAACAATACTATTTGTGAGAATTAGATTATCATCACATTCTTGTGAAACCCTATGTTCAGAAACCTGTGCTGCATGTTATACACTCTGTATATACAATGCTTAAATTTGTTTCTAACTGTACTAGCTGTGTGGCTTAATCAGTATACTGTAATTCAGTGAAACAATATCTTTAGGACTCTGTGCTTCAAGGTTTAAATTTTGTAAAGACATCTCTTTAAAGGTGTATTTAACAGTCCTAGAAGCCAGAGTGAATCACTATTTCCAGCACTCTGAACTTAATGTTGCACACAATGTAAAGACATGTAAAAGTTGTTGGTAATTGATGTGATTTAACCTCTATCATCATATTTTTGAAACAATGTGTTCATAAATTTGTGCTGCATGTTCATACTTTTATAAGCACACACGGAAACAATTTTTAATATTGCTACAGGCTTGAATAAAACAGAAGAGTGCTATTTCAGTAAAAAATTGTGGTCAGCACTCTGCTTCATGACACAAATTGTATAAAAGCACATATATTAAAGCATTTCTTTTTTCCTCCCAACTTTATTGAGATATAATTGACATATAACATTGTGTAACTTGTAACTTTAGGTGTACAAAGTGTTGATCTTATACACATTTACATATTGTAATATAATTACCACTGTAGTGTTAGCTCACACTTCCGTCATGTTGCGTAATTATCATATCTTTTTTGTGGTGAGGACACAAGATTTACTCTCAGCAATTTTCAAGTATATAGTACAATATTGTTATTCACATTCACAATACTGTGAATTAAATCCCCAGAATTTATTCTTTCTCTAAATGGAAGCTTGTACTCTTTCACCAACATTTCTCCATTTCCCCCGCCTACCCAGGCCCTGATAACTACCACTATACTCTGTTTCTACAGACTTGATATATTAGATTCCACATATAAGTGATACTATATAGTATTTGTCTTTCTCTTTCATTTCACTTAGCATGATGTCTTCAAGGACCATCTGTGTTGTCATAAATGGTAGGACTTTATCATTTCTCATGGCTGAATAACATTATATATGTATGTATGTATGTATACCTAAAGATCACCTATATATTCACATATTCTTTGTCCATGCATTCTTTGATGGACACTTAGGTTGGTCCCATATCTTGGCTACTGTGAATAATGCTTCAATAAATGTGAAGGTGGAGATATTCCTTCAATAGTCTGGTTTCAATTATTTAAAATACGTACCCAAAGCGGTTTAACTAAATCCCATAGTAGTTGTGTTTTTAGTTTTTTTTGAAGAACCTATGTTTTCCATAGTGGCTGTACCAATGTACATTCCCATCAACAGTGCACAAGGATTTAATTTTCTTCATACACTCGCCAACACTTACCTCTTGTCTTTTTGATGATAGTACTTCTCACAGCTGTGAGGTGATATCTCATTGTGGTTTTGATTTACATTTCTCTAATTATTAGTTATATTCCACACCTTTTTATGTACTCATTGGTCATTTATTTGTCTTTGGAGAAATGTCTATTCAGGTCCTCTGCCCACCTTTTATCTGATTGTTTTTCCCTATTGAGTTGCATGAGTTCCTTATGTATTTTGGATATTAACCCCTTATCAGATATATGGGGTGCAAATATTTTCTCCCATTCCATAGGACACCTTTCCATTTTTTATTATTTTCTCCTGTTTGACTTTTTTCCCCCAGTTTTACTGATATATAATTGACATAAAGCACTGTGTATGTTTAAGGTGTAGAGCATAATGATTTGACTTGCATATGTCATGAAATAATTACCAAAATAAGTTTAGTTAACATCCATCATCACATATAGATATAAAAAATAGAAAAATTTCTTTATCTTGTTATGAGAACTCTTAGGATCTACTCTCTTAACAACTTTCAAATATACCATACAGCAGTCTTAACTACAGTCATGCATTATATAGCAATGTTTTGGTCAATGATGGACCACATATATGATGGTGGTCACATAAGATTAGTACCATATAGCTTAGGTTCATAGTAGGCTATACACCATCTAGGTTTGTGTAAGCACACTTTATGATGTTTGTACAATGGGAAAATTGCCTAATGGCACATTTCTCAAATGTATCCTCGTTATTAAGAAATGCATGACTGCATAGTCATCATGTTGTACATTACATCCCTAGTACTTATTTGTCTTATAATTAGAAGTTTGTATCTTTTGGCAACCTTTCTCCAATTTCTCCATCCCCCACCTTCCCCCTCTGGTAACCACATCTAATCTCTTTTACTATGATTTTTTTAAAATTTACATATAAGTGAGATCATGCAGTATTTGTCTTTGTCTGACTTATTTCACTTAGTATAATGCCCTCAAGGTCCATCCATGTTGTCGCAAATAGCAGGACTTCATTCTTTTTTTAAGGGTGAATAATATTCCAGTGTGTGTGTGTGTACTTATAATCCTACTTCTTTATCCATTCATCTTTCAATGGACACTTAGGTTGTTTCCATGCCTTGGTTGTTGTATGCAATGCTACTATGAAGTGAAGGTTCAGATATTTCTTCAACATAGTGTTTTCGCTTCCTTTGGATATTCCCAGAAGTGGAATTGCAGAATCATATGGTAGTTCTATTTTTAATTTTTTGAGGCATCTCCGTATTGTTTTCCATAGTGGCTGTACCAGTTTACAATCCCACCAACAGTGCACAAAGGTTTCTTTAATCCATTTTGAATTATTTTTGTAAGTAGTGTAAGATAGGGGTCTAGTGTTATTTTATTACATGACAATATCCAATTTTACCCACACCATTTTATTAAAGAAACTGTCTTTTCTCCATTGAGTGTTCTTGGTTCCCTTGTCAAATATTAGTTGATTGTACATACGTGGGTTTATTTCTGAGCTCTCAATTCTGTTCCATTGGTCTATGTGTCTGTTTTTATGTTAGTACCACACTGTTTTAATTACTATAGTTTTGTAGTACAATCTGAAATCAGGAAGTGTGATGCTTTCTGCTTTATTCTTCTTTCTCAGGATTGCTTTGGCTATTTAAAGTATTACATGGTTCCATATAACTTTTAGGATGGTTTTCTCTATTTTTTATTTTTAAAAAGCCATTAAAATCTTCATAGCGTTTGCTGTGATTCTGTAGATGGTTTGGGGTAGTATGGGCATTTAAACAATATTATTTCTTCCAATCCTTGATCATAGGATATCTTCCCGCTTATTTGCATTTTCTTCCATTTCTTTCATTAGTGTCTTGTGGTTTTCAGTACAGAGATCTTTTACCTCTTTGGTTGAATTTATTCCAAAGTATTCACTGTTTTTGTTGCTATGGTAAATAGGATTATTTTCTTTGTTTCTTTTTTGGATAATTATTGTTAGTATATAGAAATGCTTATAATTTTGTATGCTAATTTTCTATCCTACAACTTCACTAAATTTGATGATTAGATCGACAGTTTTTTGGTGGTACTTTTAGGATTTTTTATACATAAGGTTATGACATCTGCAAACAGAGCCAATTTTACTTCTTCCTTTCCAATTCTGATGACTTTTATTTTGTTTTCTTTCCTGATGGCTCTGGCTAGGACATCCAGTACTATGTTGAATAGGAGTCATGAGAGATGTACTTTTGTCTTGTTACTGCTATTAGAGAAAAATTTTTCAAATTTTCACCACTGAGCTGGTTATCAGTATGCTTGTTACATATGGCCTTATTATTTTGAGGTACATTCTTTGTATACCTAATTTGTTAAGAGTTTTTCTTAAGAATGGATCTCGAATTTTGTCATATGCTTTTTCTGCATCTGTTGAGATAATCATGTGATTTTTTTCTTTGATTCTAATAACGTGATGTATTACATTTATTGATTTGTGCATGTTGAACTATTCTTGCAACCCACGAATAAATAACACTTGGTCATGGTGAATTCAATGTACTGATATTTTGTTGAGGGTTTTTTTTGCATATATGTTCATCAGAGATTTTGGCCTGTAGTTTGTTTTCTTGTATTGTACTTTTCTGGCTTTGGTATCAGGGTAATGCTGACTTCATAAAATGAGTTTGGGAGTCTTCCCTTTTTTATTTTTTGGAAGAATTTGAGAAAGATTGGTGTTAATTCTTTTTAAATGTTTGGTAAAAATTTAACTATAAAGCTATTTGGTCTTAGGCTTTACTTCATTGGGGTATTTTTGATTAATGGTTTAATCTTCTAACTAATAATTGGGCTCTTCAGTTTATTATTTCTTCCTCATTCATTCTTGATAGGTTGTAAGTTTCTAAGAATTTTTCCATTTCTTTGAAGTTGTCCAATTTGTTGGCATATAGTTTTTCATAGTAGCCTATTATGTTCCTTTCTATTTCTGTTGTCAGTTGCAATATCTCCTTCTTCACTTATAATTTTATTTAAGTCCGGTCTCTTATTTCTTTAGTTATTCTACCCCAAATTTTGTCAATTTTGTTTACCTTTTCAAAGAAACAACTTTCTCTTGCTTTTAAATTACTTTCTTTGTCTTTGACTTTTGGTAATTTAGTTATAATGTGTCTTGGTGTAGCCCTTTTTGGGTTCAACCTATTTGGGATCTTTTGGGCCTTATGGATCTGGACGTCCATTTCTCTCCTCAAGTTTGAGAAGCTTTCAGTCATTAGTGCTTTCAATATACTTTCTGCCTCTTTCTTTTTCTCTTCTCCTTCTGGAATTACCATAATGCAGATATTGTCTCTTTTGATAGTTTCCCAAGAGTCCCGTAGGCTTTTTTCACTCTTTTATTTTATTTATTTTTTTTAAAGATTGGCACCTGAGCTAACAACTGTGGCCAATCTTTATTTTTCTGCTTTATCTCCCCAAATTCCCCCTGGTACATAGTTGTATACCCTAGTTGCAGGTCCTTCTAGTTGTGGCATATGGGCTGCTGCCTCAACATGGCCTGATGAGCGGTGCCATGTCCGCACCCAGGATCCAAACCCTGGGCCACTGCAGTGGAGTGTGCGGACTTAACCACTTGGCCACGGGGCTGGCCCCTCTTTTTTTTTATTGTTCCTCTGACTGGATAATTTCAAATGTCCTACCTTCTAGGTAGTTGATTCTTTCTTCTGCATGATCAAATCTATTTTTGAAACTCTATTTAGTTCTTCAATTCAGTCATTGAATTTTTCACCTCTAGGATTTCTGTTGTTTTCATGATTTCTATTTTGTTAACTTCTCATTTTGTTCATGCATTGTTTTCCTAATTTTGTTTACTTGTCTGACTGTGTGTTCTTGTTCACTAAGCTTCTTTAAAAGGATTATTCTGAATTCTTTATCTGACAGTTCATAGATCTCTATTTCTTTAGAGTCAGTTATTGGAGCTTTATTAGTTTCCTTTAGTGGTGTCATATTTACCTAATTTTTTTGTGATCCTTGATTCCTTTTGTTGGTATCTCTACATTTGAGTAAGTGGTACCTCTTCCAGACTTTATAAGTTTGCTTTTCCAGAGACAGTTCTTCACCAGACATCTCATCTCATCTCACTTTGGGTTTCTGGATGTATCAGCAGGTAATGTCCTTGGGCAGGTGAGGCCTGCTATCAGGGTTTATTATTGAAGCCACTGCTAAAGCTCTGATGGTGGGTGAGAGTGCCACTGGCTGAGAACATTTTGGCAGGACTCCTGGTTTGGTTTTCTGTCCAAGTGAGGCTTTAGGAATTGCCCCCATGGTTCCTGGGTTCTCTGGCTAGGCTTATAGGTGGTCAAGGCTGGATACTATACTCAGTAGTAGGAGGGGCTATAAATTAGCTCCCCTGACATCATGAGGCAGCACAACAGGCTCCAGGTACTGCATGAATTATTGTTTGTGAACTAGAATTAAACAAGACTATGCACTGATTTCTTGGGCCAGACAGGGCCACTGATTATGTTCTACAGATGGCAAAAGCCACAGACTTTGCTCTATGTTCAAGTCCCAATGGAATCAGGGCTGTTGAATAGGCTAATCAGGTTCCCATGTGCTCTGGTTAGGTTTCCTGGTCAGGTAGACTGAAGGCTATGTTTAGCAATGAGTGGAGCCATGAATAGTCTCCCTGCCTGAGTGGAGCAGGAAAAATGGTTCCAAAGCCAGCAGGCTCCTTTGTTGTCTTGACTCAAGCCAACCCACTCCCCAAGTTCCCTGCTTGAACAGGCTTTCCTCTGCAGATGATCAGCTCTGCCCTCTCTACTCTCTGCTCAAGCATTACTGGGCTATGCAGCTTCCAGGTGTTATGGCCAGGCTTTCTAATCAGACAGGCTGGGAGCTATATTCATAAGTGGGTGTGGCTACGAAGGAGCTCCTCTGCCTGGGTGGAACAGGAGGGCCAGCTCCAAGCAGCCTCCCAGGTGTTCTGAGTCAGTCTTTCTTGTTGAGAGGGTCATGAAGCTACTCTTAGAAATAGGTTGGGCTATGAATTACATCCCCTTCCTGGGAGGAACAGGCAACCAAGTCCAAGCCTGGAAGGGCTCTATTGTCTTGACTCAATCTGACCTACTCCCCAAGTTCCTTGGCCAAACAGTACCACAGGCTTTGCTTCACAGTTGATCAGAACTGCTTGCTGTACTCTCTGCTTGAGTGTTGCTGGGCTACATAGATTCCAGGTGTTCCAGCCAGTCTTTCTGGCCAGATAGGGCCAGGAGCTACACTCAGCTATAGACCAGGCTATGACTCAGCTCCCTTACCTGGGTGAAGACAGGATAGGGTCAAGGGCCATTAAAGGCTTTTTGGTTGAGGACCCAAATCAAGCAGACCTACACCCTACTGAATTCCCTCATCAGACTGCAACCTTCTTGGCTTTACAGATGAGCAAAGCCACTGGTTGGGAGTACTACTTGGGCACTGCAGGTGTTTGCACCACCCACATAAACAGTAATCTTTACTGCATATATTGAAGATTTTGTTCTTATTATCTTTATGTTAAATCAGAGTATAGGGTGTTGCTCCCTTCTCTGATGCATAGCCAGTAAAACAAAGATTATCAGTAACTGAGACAAGATGTCTGCCCCCACCTGGAGACTAGCCTTTAAATAACTAGCCTGTAGTCTTTGTTCTGTAAAACGGTTCTTTCTGACATTAGTCAGCCATCTTCCTCCTTGCAAACAAACTGTAATAAAACCCTTTCTCTCCTACCACCTTGCCTCTCAACTATTGGCATGTCTTGAGGTGAGTAGATGGCCCCCCTCTTGGATAGAGACACAGGTAGAAACTCAATATGCCAAGATCAAAGTGCTGATTGTTACAAGTCTCTTCCCCCTTCTCCAGCACAATCTGATTCCCAGTGACCACATCCCACCGGTTTCCCTGCATTCCCTGTAGGGTAAGACCATGTTGGGAACTCCCAAGATGTAACCCACAACATTTCAGGAGCTGGATGTCCTCCTTGACTTCTTTTCTTCCACTGTAGTAACTGCAGGCTCAGCAGAGACCTCTCAGCATGGTGGAATGCCAGCCTGGGGGAGGGGCAATGCAGTCAGTATATAGGTGCTCCTCTTACTCTTCTAATGTGGTCTCTTTGGTGCTTGGGATGTGCTTCAGTCTCGCTTTCATGTTCCAGGATTTTCTCAGTCGTATCTTGTTCATAAATAATTGTTAGATTTTTGGGAAGAAAAGCAAAGCCAGGAATGACCATCTTGGTGACATCACTTCTCCTGTTGATTATTTCTTTTGCTACACAGAATCCTTACTTTGATATTTTAGTTTTTCCTTTGCTTCTTGTACTTTGGTGTCATATCCATAAATATGTTGCCAGGACCTATGACAAGCAAAGTTTTCTATTCGTTTTCTTATAGAAGTTGTATGGTTCTAATTTTAATTTATGTGAGTGGTGTATGATAAAATTCCAATTTCATTTTTTTCATGCAGTTATCCAGTTTTCCCAAGACCATTTAATAAACAGACTATCCTTTCTGCATTGAGTATTGGCTCCCTTCTCAAATATTTGTTGACCATATATGTGAGTGTTTATTTCTGGCCTCTCAATTCTGTTCCATTCAACTATATGTATATTTTTATGCCACTACCATACTGTTTTGATTACTGTAGCTTTGTAGTATAGTTTAAAATCAGGAAGTGTTTTGCCATCAGTTTTGTTCTTCTTTCTCACCATTCCTCTAATATTCAGAGTCTCTCATCATTGCATGACAATTTAGGGTATTTTCTCTATTTCTGTGAAAAATACCATTGGAACCTTGATAGTGACTGCATTGAATCTATAGATGGCTTTGGGTAGTATGGACATTTTAACAATATTTATTTCTTATCCATGAACATGGGATGTCTGTCCATTCGTTTGTTGCTTCTTCAATTTCTTTCATAAATGTTTCATAGTTTTGGTATATAGATCTGTCGCTTCCTTGTTTAAATTTATTTTTTAGTATTTTATTGTTTTTAATTCTACTGTAAATGATATATTTTTATGTCATTTTCAGATAGTTCATATACATAACAAAGCAAAGCACATATATAGACATGTTTCTGTGTTTGAATCAGTACACCAAAATTTCTGTAAAAACCTGCTCAACATTCTCTGCTGAATGTTATATATTCTGCAAAGACACATGTATAAAAGGGTTTTCTAGCCATGTTAGCTATGTGAATAATGCAATAAAATACTATTTAAATGAAACAAGTGATCAGTACTCTGTGCTATGTGTTCTTCAATCCATAAAGGCACATGTATAAAGGGTGTTTCTAACAGCACTAGCTGCATGAATAAATAAGGATAGTGGTTTTTCAGTGAAACAGTTTGCTAAGCATTGTGTGGTTTTCATTTTGTAAAGTCACAGGTATAAATGTTGTTTCCAACAGTGAATGAATCAATACAGTGATATTACTGTGAAACACCATGCTAAGCATTCTATGTTTCAAGTTATACACTTTGTAAAGACACGTGTATTAGACCATTTCTAATAACACCAGCAGGTTTGGTGAGCAAGCATAGTGGCACGTCACTGAAACACAATGTTCAGCATCCTCTGTGGCACATTTACACTTTGTAAAAGCACATAGGTAAGAGTGGTTTCTATTAGGGATGGCTTTGTGTATGAATCAATTACTATTTCTTTAGTGAGACTGTGTTCAGCAAGTAGTGCTACAATTTATTATACTCTGCAAAGAAACAGGTAAAATGTCTTTCTAACAGTGCTAGCAGTGTAAATTAATCAGTACTGCGCTAGTTCAGTGAAAGACTGTACTCAGCACTTTTTGCTACATGGTATATATTCTGTAAAGGCGCATGCATAAAGGTGTTTAAAACAGTACTAGCTTCAGTAATGAATCAGCATAATGCTATCACAGTGAAGCACTGTGCTCCATCCTCTGCACTTCATGTTGTGTACTTTGTTACGGCACACACATAAAAGATGTTTTTAAGTGCTAGCTGCTCGAATAAAACCATATAGTGCTATTTCAGGGAAAGAATTTTCTCAGCACTTTGTGAAAAACGTTGTACAGTCTTTTCAGGCACACATATAAAATATGTTTCTAATATTGTCAGCTGTATCAATGAATCAGTATAGAGCCATTTCTTTGAAATATTGGGTCCAGAAGCTATGATACAAGTTATTCATTCTGTAAAGTCACATGTATAAAAAGGTTTCTAAAAGGGCTAGGTTTGTGTTTGAATCAGTACACTGCTGTTTCAGTCAATTAATATTTAGTAAATATGTGCTTCAAATTATATACTATATAAAGTTTCTATTATAAATGGTGTTTCTAACAGTGCCAGCAGCCTGAATAAATCAGTGTAGTGATATGAAGGTGAAACGTTGTGTTCAGCACTTTGTGCTGAATATTAGTACTGTATGCTGTTCATTCTGTAAAGAAACGTGTAACATTTCTTTGTAGCAGTGCTCTTTTTGTGAATTATCCTCTATCATCTTATGTTAGTGAAACACTGTATTTGGTACACTGTGCTGCCAGTTATATATTCTGTAAAAGCACTTATATAAAAGTGTTTTTAATAGTACTAACTTCATGAATGAGTCAGTATAGTGCTAATCCAGTTAAACACTGTGTTAATGATTTCGTTTCATGTTATGCAGTATTGGAAAACACCATTTGTAAATGTTATTTCTAACAATTCTGTCCTTTATGAATGGATCATTAATTGATATTTCAGTGAAAATCTATGCTCATCATTCTGTGCTGAAAGTTATACATTCTGTAAAGACACTTGAATAAAAGATGTTTCTAAGACCATTAAGAGCCTATGTGAATCAGTATAGTGCTACATTAATGAAACACTGTTTAATACTCTGTGCTATTTCTTATATGATCTGTAAAGCCATATATGTACATTTTTTCAAAATATTGTTAGCTCTGTGAGTGAATCACTGTAGTGCTGGTATGGTTAAATTCTGTGCTCAGACTTCCGTGCTACAAGTAATAAATTAGTAAAGGATCAGGTATAAAGGCTTTTTTCCTAAAAGTGCTAATATTCTGATGGAATCAGTATCCTGATATTACACTCTGTAAAGAAACATACGCAAAAAGTTTTTCTAAGAGCATTAGCTCTGTGAATTGTCATGCTCCTACTCAAGTGAAATACTGTATTCAGTATTCTATGCTGCATTTTATACATTAAGTAAATAAACGTGTTTATCAATACTTGTGTGAATTAAACGGTATCATAATTTTAGTGAAACACTGCTCAGCACATTTAAGGATTTTATGTATTCTGTAAAAGCACAAAAGTAAAAGATATTTCTATTGGTGCTAGCAGTGCAAATGCTGTCAGGATTGTGATTTTTCAATGAAACACTACATTCTGTCTTACACATGATGCGCTCTGTCAAGGCACATAGTAAAAGTTGTTTCTATTTGGGCTATATATGTGAATGTGTGATTATAGTGCGATTTCAGTGAAACATTCATCAGCACTCCATGTCGTAATTTATAAATTATATAATGCTCACGTGTAAAATGTGTTTCTAACAATGTTATCATCTTAAATGAATGTCTGTAGTGCCATTTCAGTGTTCAGAACTCTGTACAGTATATTATACAACCTGTGAAGGCACAATCATAAAAGGGGTTTCTAACAGTAGTGCTACTTCAGTGAAATATTTTGTTCAGCAATCTGCACTTCATGTTCATTGCACATAAGAAACTCTGTAAGGTGAGTGATTAAAAGACATTTATAACTATGCCATTGTGTGTGTTAAACAACGTCCAGCTATATCTCTAAAATACTGTCCTCAGGACTCTGGAAAGGTGTCATATTACGTAACGGCACATGTGTAAAAGTTGGTTCTAACAGACAGGAACAGTTGCATGAGTCAATCAGTATCCTACTATTTTCATGAAACTTTTTGTTCAACACATTATGTAGCGAACATCTCCTAGAAAGGCGGCTGAAATGCCATTTCTTTCCAGCCCTGATCTCACCGCTTTAGAACTTCTGCTTCTGCCAGATTTCCATCTTGCCAACCCTGCTCACAATAAATGCCTACATCTTCCCCTCAAGCACCGGGGCCAAGGCCCAAATGATTGTGCTTCCAATTGCTTGGGAGGAGAGAGACAAGAGGCTTTAAACCAACAACCCTTGGGCACTGGTGGAGAGCTTGTCAGAAAGCATCTAATTCAGGAAGTCCCCTTTGCTCTCAGTCTTGGCCTACATTGCTCTAGAGGTGGAAGGCACAAAGCACTGCCTCCAATCCTCAAGGGGAAACAAGCCCCAAACCCTCTTGGTTCCAGCACTTTAGGAAGCTCAGAAAGAACTCGCTTTCCACAGTGCTCTTATAGCGTACCAGGAACCTCTGCTACAAAGGCAGCTGAAAGGCCATTTCTTCCCAGCCCTGATATCGCCGTTTTAGAACTTCTGCTTCTGCCACATTTCCATCTTGCCAACCCTCCTCAGACCAAATGCCTACGGCTTCCCCTTAAGCAATGGGGCTGAGGCCAAAGTGATAGGGCTTCCACATGCTTAGGAGGAGAGAGATAAGAGCCTTTTAATGACCCGCCCTTGTGCACTGGTGGAGAGAGTGTCAGAAAGCACCTATGGAAGAAAGGCCCCTTAGCTCTCACTGTGCACTACATTGGTCTAGAGGAGGAAGGCACCAAGCACTGCCCCCATCCCTCAAGGGGAGGCAAGCCACTAACCATCTCGCTTCCAGCTCTTTAGGAAGCTGAGAAAGAACTCGCTTTCCACAGTGCTCTTACAGCGTACCGGGAACCTCACCTACAAAGGCGGCTTAAACACCGTTTCTTTCCCGGCCTAATCTCGCCGCTTTAGAACTTCTGCTTCTGCCAGATGTCCATCTTGCCAACCCTGCTCACAACAAATGCCTACATCTTCCCCTCAAGCAATGGGGCCAAGGCCCGAATGATTGTGCTTCCACATGCTTAGGAGTACAGAGACAATAGGCTTTTCACCAAGAGCCCTTGGGCACTGGTGGAGAGCTTGTCGGAAAGAACCTGATTCAGGAACCACCCTTTGCTCTCAGTCTTGGCCTACATTGCTCTAGAGGTGGAAGTCACAAAGCACTGCCTCTATCCCTCAAGTGGAGACAAGCCACAAACCGTCTTGCTTCCAGCTCTTTAGGAAGCTCAGAAAGAACTCCCTTTCCACAGTGCTCTTACAGTGTACCAGGAACCTCTCCTAGAAAGACACTTGAAACGCCATTTCTTTCCAGCCCTGATCTCGTCGCTTTAGAACTTCTGCTTCTGCCAGATTTCCATCTTGCCAACCCTGCTCACAATAAATGCCTACATCTTCCCCTCAAGCACCGGGGCCAAGGCCCAAATGATTGTGCTTCCAATTGCTTGGGAGGAGAGAGACAAGAGGCTTTTAACCAAGAGCCCTTGGGCACTGGTGGAGACCTTGTCAGAAAGCATCTAATTCAGGAAGTCCCCTTTGCTCTCAGTCTTGGCCTACATTGCTGTAGAGGTGGAAGGCACAAAGCACTGCCTCCAGCCCTCAAAGGGAGACAAGCCACAAAACGTCTTGCTTGCAGCTCTTTGGGAAGCTGAGAAACAACTCGCTCTCCACTGTTCTCTTACAGCCTACTGGGAACCTCTCATACAAATGCCTGTGAAATGCAGTTTCTTTCCAGCCCTGATCTCGCCGCATTAGAACTTCTGCTCTCAGCCGTTTCCTACATTGCTCTAGAGCGGGAAGGCACAAAGCACTGCCTCCATCCATCAAGGGGAGACAAGCCACACACCGTCTTGCTTCCAGCTCTTGGGAAGCTGAGGAAGAACTTGCTTTCCAGAGTGCTCTTACAGCCTACCGGGAACCTCTCATACAAAGGAATGTGAAATGCAGTTTCTTTCCAGCCTTGATCTGGACGCTTTAGAACTTCTGCTTCTGCCACAGTTCCGTCCTTCCAGCACCGCTCAGACCGAATGTCCACATCTTCCCCTTAAGCAACTGGGTGGAGGACGGAATCATTGTGCTTCCACATGCTTAGGAGGAGAGACACAAAAGGCTTCTAACCACCCGCCCTTGTGCAGTGATAGAGAGTGTGTCCGAAAGCACCTATGTCAGAAAGGCCCCTTTGCTCTCAGCCGTGTCCTACATTGCTCTAGAGGTGGAAGGCACAAAGCACTGCCTCCGTGCCCCAAAGGGAGACAAGCCACAAACCGTCTTGCTTGCAGCTCTTTGGGCAGCTGAGAAACCACTCGCTCTCCACAGTGCTCTTACAGCCTACCGGGAACCTCTCATACAGAGGCCTGAAACACAGTTGCTTTCCACCCCAGATCTGGCCGCATTAGAACTTCTGCTCTCAGCCGTGTCCTACATTGCTCTAGAGGTGGAGGGCACAAAGCACTGCCTCCATCTCTCAAGGGGAGACAAGCCACCAACCCTCTTGCTGGCAGCTCTTTGGGAAGCTGAGAAAGAGCTCACTTTTGACAGTGCTCTTACAGCCTACCGGGAACCTCTCATACAAAGGCCTGAAGCACAGTTTCCTTCCAGCCGTGATCAGGCTGCATTAGAACTTCTGCTCTAATACATGTCCAACATTGCTGTAGAGGTGGAAGGCACAAAGCACTGCCTCCAGCCCTCAAAGGGAGGCAAGCCACAAACCGTCTTGCTTGCAGCTCTTTGGGAAGCTGCTTGGGTGATTTCCCCTCGTCTTTCATCTAGCTCGCTGATCCATTCTTCTGCTTCCTCTACTCTGCAAGTGAGTCCCTCTAGTGAATTTCTTGAGTATTGTATTTTTCACTTCTGATTGTTTTTTTTATATCTTCCATTTCTTTGCTGATGTGCTCACTGTGTTCATCCATTCATCTCTGCATATCTGTGACCATCCTCATTAGATTTTGTTTGAATTCTTTGTCAAGTAGGTTGCTAGTTTCTGTTTCACTTAGTCCTTTTTCTGGGGTTTTGTACTGTTCCATCGCTTGGAAAGTATTCCTTTGCCTCCTTATTATGCCTCTTTCTCTGTGCTATTTTCTTTGTACTAGGTGAGTCGGCTATGTCTCCTGATCTTGGGAAGTGGCCTTATGTATGCCTTATGAGGCACAGCAGGGTGGTTCCCTCTTATCACCAAACCATAAGAACCAGGAGTGACCCCTTTGTGGGCTACTTGTGTTCTTCTGCTGTGGCAGGGTTGCTCCCACTGCAGGTACCCAGGGACTCTGATCTTTTCTTTCCTGGCCAGCTGTTTGTAAATCCAGTTTGGGGAGCCTCAGCACTGTTGGCTACAAAGTCTATCAGCACACTCTTATTGCAATTGTCCTCTTAATTGGGCTGGTACCCAGTGTAGCTGGTTACTGGCCCTTGGCATGGGGACACTCAATTGCTTCATGCTTTGGAAAGTGGAGCTGATCCTTTTTATGGCTATTGGTGAAGCACAAGTCTTCTGCCACTGATAAGCCTCACCCCCCACAGGACCACATACACTGTCAACACAGTCCTGGTCTATGCACACTTCTCAACCCCCTGGAGCATAGCCCAATGCCACACTACAGAGTGCCCCATGTCTCCCCAAATTCCCCCCACAGTTCACCTGGTCCTCACACAGGCTCTGCCCCACAGAGGCAGACACCCTTGCCTGCCTGTGGAAGATCAAGGCAGTCAGTCAATGCAGGCTGAAAAGTAGCCTGAGGGCTTGCTGTTAGGTGGGGCCAGTCCCTAAGGTGGGTTGCCTGCCTGCCTGAACTGGATTAAATCTGTTCTCTAGTGGGTGTGGCAGACCCCTGGGCTAACAGGCCAATGGATGCACCTCAATGGCCCCCACTGGTATCTGTATCAGCACACCAGGATCAGCTCAGAACAATGGCCCCCACCAATGTCTCAGTCTCCGGAGAGGTCCCTCCTCTCACCAAGATGCCCCCAGATCCCACCAGGTGAGTCTCTTTTCACCAAAGGACAGTCAGCCTTCTCTCTGGTGATTGTAGGTTGTTGCAATGAGTCAGTTTGTGAGTGGGCCCTTTAAGACCTGGGTCTTTTTGGCTTTTTACCAATAGCTTTTCTGGGGGTGTCCTTGCTGCAGTTAATAACCAGCAAAGCCAGACAGTTAGACCTCCATCTCAGCTGGGCTGAGTCCAAAGGATGCTTATAGCAGTGTCGCCCCCACTTGGGACCGCACTCCACCAGGGAGGGCTGCGTACATTAGGGTGACTCCCGCCTGGCCAGCTGAGAAGCTCCACTGCTCCCAAAGGTGGCTTTTGTCCTCTCCAGCCAGAATTACTGCCTCTTCTGCCTTCATTAGGACTGTCCCTTGTCATGGGGGTTCTTTTTATCCAGTTTTCAGTTTTCAATCCATGGTAATTCTTCCAAAAAGTGTTATAACCTGGTTGTGTTCATGGGAGGAGACAAGTTGAATATCTCCTCACACTGCCGTCTTGATGAGAAATTCCATTTCTGTCCCTTTGTTCTATTTCTGTGAAAAATGTCATTGGGATTGTGATTGGCACTGCATTGAATCTTTAGATTGCTTTATATAAGGACATTTTAACTACGTTTATTCTTCAAATCCAACAGAATAGAATACTTCTCCATTTCTTTAGCTTTTCTTCAATATCTTGTTCTTTTCAACATCTACATCTTTCACATCTTTGGTTAAATTTCTTCTTAATTATCTTATTCTTTTTGTTGCAATTGTAAGTGGGATTATATTCTTGATTTCTCTTCTGTAAGTTTGTTTTTACTGTATATAAATGCAACTGATTTTTGTATATTGATTTTGTGTCCTGTAGTTTCACTGCATTTACTGCCAGACTGAGTAAGAAAAAGAGACAGATGATTCAAATAAATAAAATCAGAAATGACACAGGAGAAATTACAACAGATACCACAGAAATACAAAGGATTACAAAACAGTACTATGAGATGCTACATGTCAACAAATTGCATAACCTGGAAGAAATAGATAAATTCTTAGAATCATACAACCTCCTAAAACTGAACCAAGAAGAAAGAGAGAATCTTCATAGGACAATCACAAGAAAAGAAATTGAAAAAATAGCTAAAAACCTCCCCCTCAAAAAAAGCCCAGGACCAGACGGCTTCTCTGGTGAATTCTACCAAACATTCAAAGGAGATTTAATACCTATGCTTCTCAAACTGTTCCAAAGTATTGAAGAGGACAGATACTTCCTAACTCATTCCACAAGGCCAAGATTACCCTAATACTGAAACAAGACAAGAACAACACAAAAAAGGAAACTCCAAGCCAGTATCACTGATGAACATAAATGCAAAATTTGTCAACAAAATATTAGCAAATCAAATATAATACATTAAAAGGATAATATACCACAATCAAGTGGGATTTATTCCAGTGATGCAGGGATGGCTCAACATCTGCAAATCAATCAATGTGATACAACACATTAACAAAATAAAGAATCAAAATCACCTGATAATCTCAATAGATGCTGAGAAAGAATTTGACAGGATCCTACAACAATTTAAGATAAAATGCCTCAATCAAATGGGTACAGAAGGAAAGTACCTCAGCATAATGAAAGCCATACATGGCAAATGCACAGTGAACATCATACTTAATGGTAAAAAACTGAAAGCTATTCTTGTGAGAACAGGAACAAGAGAAGGATGTCCACTCTTGTCACTCTTATTCAGTATAGTACTGATAGGGTTAGCCAGAGCAATTAAGCAAGAAAAAGAAAAAAAAAGAAGCAAAATTGTAAAGGATGAAGGAATAGTATCACTATTTGTGGATGACATGATTATGTATATAGATAACCCTAAAGAATCCATGAAAAGTCTACTAGAAATAATCAACAAATCCAGTAAAGTTGCAGGGTACAAAATCAACTTACAAAAATCAGTGGCATTTCTATACTCTAATAATGAACTAGCAGGAGAAGAAATCCAGGATACAATTCCATTTACAATTACAACAAAAAGAATAAAATACCTAAGAATAAATTTAACAAAGGAGGTAAAAGACATACACTGAAAACTGTAAGATATTATTGAAAGAAATTGAAGAAGATATGTACGAATGTAAAGATAGTTCATGCTCATGGATTGGAAGTATTTACATAGTTAAAATGTCCATAAGGCATACATAGTTAAATATCCAATCTACAGATTCAGTGCAATCTCAGTCAGAAACCCAATGACATTCTTCATTGAAATACAATAAAGAATCTTAAAATTTATATGGAACACACAATAGACCTCAAATAGCTAAAGCAATCTTGTAAAAAAGAACAAAGTTGCAGATATCATACTCTATGACTTCAAAATATACTAAAAAGCTGTAGTAATAAAAGCAGCATGATACTAGCAGAAAAATAGACACACAGATCCATGGAACAGAATTGAAAGCCCAGAAATAAAACCATACATCTACGGACAGCTAATCTTTGACAAACAACCCAAGAACATACAACAGAGAAAGGAAATTCTCTTCAATAAATGGTGTTTGGAAAACTGGACAGTCATGTGAAGAACAAAAGTAGATCATTATCTGACACCATACACAAAAATGAACTGAAAATGGACTAAAGACTTGAATGTAAGACCTGAAACTGTAAAACTCCTAGAAGAAAATACAGGCAGTAAACTGGACAGTCATGTGAAGAACAAAAGTAGATCATTATCTGACACCATACACAAAAATGAACTGAAAATGGACTAAGGACTTGAATGGAAGACCTGAAACTGTAAAACTCCTAGAAGACAATACAGGCAGTAAACTCTTTGACATCAGTCTTAGTGATATCGTTTTGAATATTATGTCTACCCAGGCAAGGGAAACAAAAGGAAAAATAAACATATGTGACTACATAAAACCAAAAAATTTCTGCAAGGCAATGAAAACCATCAAAAAAATGAAAAAGCCTGCCAACTTGGAGAAAATATTTGCAAATTGTATATCCGACAAAGGATTAATTTCCAAAATATATAAACTCATACAACTCAATAAAAAAAAGAAACAAGCAACCCAATCAAAATATGAACGAAAGATTTGAACAGACTTTTTCCCAAAGAAGATATACAGATGGGCAACAGGCACATGACAAGATGTTCAACATCACTAACTATTAGGGAGAGGCAAATCAAAACTACAATGAGCTATCACATCATACCCATTAGAATAACTATAATTAACAGGAAAGACAATGAGTTTGAAGAGGAAGTGGAGAAATGGGAATCTTCGTATCATCATACACTGCTGGTGGGAATGAAAACCATGGAAAATAGTACGGAGATTTATCAAAAACTTAAAAATTGAACTACTGTATAATCCAGCTTCTTGGTATTTATCCAAAGAACATGAAATCAATAATTCTAAAAGATATATCCACCCCTATGCCCATCACAGCATTATTCACAGTAGCCAAGATGTGGAAGCAGACCAAGTGCCCATTAACAAATGAATGGATAAAGAATATGTGGTATATGTATGTGTATATATATATATATATATATATATATATATTCTCAGCCATGAGAAGACACAATTTTACCATTTGCTACAACACATATGGACCTTGAGGGTATTATGCTAAGCAAAATAATTCAGATCAAAAAAGACAAATACCATATGATTTCACTCTTATGTGTAAGATGAAAAAACAAGCACAAGGATAAGGAGTACAGATTCGTGGTTACCAGAGGAAAAGGGGGTTGGGGAAGGGTGAAATGGGTAAAGGGGCACATGTGTATGGTGATGGATTAAACACTAGATTCTTGGTGACAAACAAGATGCAATCTGTACAGAAACTGAAATATAGTCATGTACACCTGAAATTTACAGTGTTGTAAGCCAATATGACCCCAATAAAATAAGAAAAAAGCAAAAGAACACCTTTTATACATGTCCCATTACAAAATCTATAACATGCATTACAGTTACATTGCTTCACTGCTATAGCACTATACTGATTCATTAAAGGAGCTAGCACTGTTAGGAAAAATGTTTACCTATGTGCCTTTATTTATTCACACAGTTAGCACTACAAAAGAGAGATTCTGAAATGTGCCTTCAGAGCGTATAACGAAGAACAAGTAACTATAAGCAAAATTTTTTGCTAAAATAACTGTGCTAATTTATTCATGGAGCTTTCATGAATAGAAACACATTTACAAAGTGTATAGCATTGCAACACATTACCCTGGACATAGTGTTTTGTTGAAATAGTTTGATACCAATTACATTATATAACACAGAATGCTGAATACACTATTTCACTGAAATAGCATGATATCCATACATTCATATAATACTGTTAGAAACCCCTTTATACATGTGGCTTATACCTGAAGATTTCCAGTAAGTATATCAAGCAGCAAATATTGCTGAAAATGATGTTTAACTGAAGGAAAGGTAAAATGATTTATTCACACAGATATCACAGTTAAAAGAAACATATAAATGTGCCTTTACATAGTGTGATAACATGAAGCACAGATTACTGAAAACAGCATTTGATTGAAAGGGCACTATACTGATTCATTCATGCAGCTAGCACTTTTCGAAAAAACTTTTACACGTATATCTTTACAGAGTTTATAACATGCCACACAAAATGGTGAGCAACTTGTTCCACTTAAATTGTAGGATACTGATTCATTAATGTTAGAAACAAGTTTTACATAAGTCAATAAATGCGCATAACAAGAAGCATAGAGGACTGAATAATACATTTCATTGAAATAGCATGATACCAATTCAATCACATGGATAACATTGTTAAAAAATCTCACGTGTCTTTACGGGGTTTATAACATGTAGCACAGAGTTCTGAACACAGTGTTTCACTAAAAGAGCACTGTGTATAGTATAACATGCATCACAGTAAGCTGAAAACTTTGTTTCAAGAAATAGCACTATGCTTATTCTCTCCTACAAGTAGTGCAGTGAGAGATGACCTTTACATATGAGACTTTACAGTGTGTATAAAATATATTTCAGAGTGATGAACAATTGTTTCACTAAAATAGCAGTATACTGATATATTCACGAATGAAGACTGTTTAAAACACTTATTATACACTTGCCTGTATTGAGAATATAGCATGCAGCACAGAGTGATGAACATATAGTTTCACGAAAATAGCACTATGATGATTCAGACTGCAAGGATTGTTACAATTTTTAAACTTGTGCCTTAGAACAATTTTAACATACAGCTTATTGTTGTCAGCATAGTGTTTGCCAGTATAGCACTATACAAATTATTGAGGAAACCAGCACTTTTAAAAACAATATTTATACATGTGCCTTTACAGAGTGTATATCAAGCAACACAGAGTGATAAACAGTGTTTCATTAAAATGCAATGATAGAGTCATATACAAATGGGACACTCTGTGAAACCCTTTCAACCATGTAGATTGATGTAACAGAGGGCATATCAGGCATCTCAGATTGCTGAACACAGTGTTTCACTGAAATAACACTATACTGATTTATTTATGCAGCTAGCACCTTTAGAAACAACTTTTACGTATGTACCCTTATATAGTGTATAACATGGAGTACAGAGTGCTAAATAGAGTATTTCATCTAATAGGAGTATTGAAATTCATTCTCAAAATAGCACTTTGAAACCAGTTTTACACTTGTGCCTTTGGAAAGTGTATAGCATACAGCACAGATTGCTGAACACAGATTTTCACTAAAATAGTTCTATAATAATTCATTCATGTAACTAGCACTTAAATTCATGTGTCTTTACAGAACACACAATATGCAGCACAGAGAGCTGACCACTGTTTCACTGAAATAGTTCTGTAATGATTATTCAGGCAGTTATCACTATTAGAAATAACTTTTATGTTTGACTTTTAATCATTCACACCATTAGCACTGTTTTACTCAACTTTACACGTATGCCTTTACATAGTATATACAGAGTGATATACACAATGTTTCTGTGAAATAGCATGATACTAGTTCATTCATGAAAATAGCACTATCAGAAAACTCTTTTGCACAAGTCAATTTAAAGGATATGCTATGCAGTGCAGAGCAGTGAAAACAGTGTTTTACTGAAATAGCACTATCCTGATTCATTCTCACAAGTGACAGTATTATAAACATCATTTACAAAAGGTCTATTACAGATATATAACATGCAGCATATTGCTGAGCAAAGTGTTTCAATAAATAATGGAATACAGTTTTATGTATGCTGTTATCACTGTTACAAACAAATTTTACATATCTACATTCAAAGAGTGTATAGCATAAAGCACAGTGTGGAACGCTGAAATTGCACGTTATTAATTCAAACTCACAAATAGGAGTGCTACAAACAACTTTTACAAATATGCAATTACAGAGTGTGTAACATGCACCACAGAGTGATAAACGCACTCTCACTGAAACAGAATAATACAGTTTCAGACATATAAGAACTATTATAAATTTCTGTTTATTTATTCATTTATTGTGGTAATGTGGGTTTCTAACAGTATATAAATTTCAGGTCTACATCATTATATTTCAATTTCTGTGTAGACTATATCATGTTCACCACTCAAAGACTAATTACCATCGATCACTGCACACATGTGGCCTGTCACATCAGTCACCCTCCTCCCTCCTCTCTTCTCTGATAACCAACAATCTAATCTCTGTTTCTATGTGTCTGTTTGTTGTTGTTGTTTTTTATCTTCTACTTATGAGTCAGATCACACAGTATTTGACTTCCTCCATGTGACTTATTTCAATTAGCATAACACCCTCAAGTTCCATCTATATTGTCACAAAGGGCAAAATTTCACCTTATCATTTATAGATGAGTAGTATTGCATTGTGCATATATACCACATCTTCTTTGTCCGTTCATCCCTTGATGGGCACTTAGGTTGTTTCCAAGTCTCGGCTATTGTGAACAATGCTGCAACAAACATACAGATGCATATACCTTTACACACTTGTGCTTTACGTTCTTTGGATAAATACCCAACAGTGGAATAGCTGGATTGTATGATAGTTCTATTCTTAATTTTTGGAGAAATCTCCATATTGTTTTTGATAGTGGCTGCACCAGTTTGCATCCCAACAGGAGTGTATAAGTGTTCCCTTTTCTGCACATCCTCTCCAACACTTGTCATTTCTTGTCTTGTTAATTATAGCCACTCTGACAGGCTTGAGGTGATATCTCATTGTAGTTTTGGTTGCATTTCCCTAATAATTAGTGATGTTAAGGATCTCTTCATATGCCTCTTGGTCATTTGGAAAAATGTCTGTTCAGATCTTTTGCCCATATTTTAATTGGATTGTTTGTTTCGTTGTTGTTGAGTTGCATGAGTTCTTTATATATTTTGGATATTAATCCCTTGTCAGATATATGGTTTGCAGATGTTTTCTTCCCATTATTAGGTTGTCTTTTCATTTTGTTAATGGTTTCCTTTGCTGTGCAGAAGATTTTTAGTTTGATGTAGTCCATTTGTTTTTCTTTTGATTCCCTTGTCTGGTCAGACATGGTATTTGAAAATATGCTGCTAAGACCCATATCGAAAAGTGTCCTGCCTATGTTTTCTTCTAGAAGCTTTATGGCTTCAGGTCTTACCTTCAAGTCTTTACTCCATTTTGGGTTAATTTGTGTGTATGGTGTAAGATAATGGTCTACTTTCATTCTTTTGCACGTGACTGTCCAGTATTCCCAACACCATTTCTTCAAGAGACTTTCTTGTCTCCATTGTATGTTCTTGGCTTCCTGTGGAAAATGAGCTATCCATAGATGTGTACGTTTATTTCTGGGCTGTGGATCCTGTTCCATTGATTTCTGTGTCTGTCATTCTGCGAATACCATGCTGTTTTGATTACTGCAGGTTTGTAGCATATTTTGAACTCAAGAAGTGTGATACGTCAAGCTTTGTTCTTTTTCCTCAGGATTCCTTTGGCTTTTTCAGGGTCTTTCATTGTTCCATGTAAAATTTAGGATTGCTTGTTTTATTTCTTTGAAAAAAGTCATTGGAACTTTGATAGAGATTTCATTGAACATGTAGATTGCTTTAGGAAACGTGGACATTTTAACAATGTGAATTCTTCCAATTCAAGAGCACAGAATATCTTTCCATTTCTTTATGTCTTCAATTTCTTTCAACATTTTTTTATAGTTTTCAGAGTACACATCTTTCACCTCTTTGGTTAAATTTATTCCTAAGTTCTTTATTCATTTTGTTGCAATTGTAAATGGGATTGTATTCTTAATTTCTCTTTCAGCTACTTTGCAGTTAGTGTATAGAATTGCAACTTATTTCTGTATGTTGATTTTGTATCCTGCAACTTCACTGTATTCATTTATTATTTCTAATAGTTTTTTTGTAGAATCTTTGGGCTTTTCATTATATAACATCACATTGTCTTCAAATAGTGAAAGTTTTACCTCCTCTTTTCAAATATGGATCCATTTTATTTCTTTTACTTGCCTTGTTGCTCTGGCGAGGGCTTCCAATACTATGTCAAATAAGAGTGCTGAAAGTGGACATCCTTGTCTGGTCCCAGTTCTTAAAGGAATAACTTTCAGCTTTTCTCCATTGAGTGTGATATTAGCTGTGGGTTTTTCATATAAGGCCTTTATCATGTTGAGGTACTTTCCTTCTATACCCATTTTATTCAGAGCTTCTATCATAAATTGATGCTGTTTTTGTCAAATGCTTTCTCTGCATCTATTGAGATGATCATGTGATTTTTATTCTTCATTTTGTTAATGTGGTGTATTATGTTGATTTATTTGTGGATGCTGAACCATCCTTTCATCCCTAGAATAAACCCCACTTGATCTTGGTGTATGACCTTTTTATTGCATTGTTGTATTTGATTTTCTAGCATTTTGTTGAGGAATTTTGCATCAGTGCTCTTCAGTGATACTTCCCTATAATTTTGGTTGTTTGTGCTGTCCTTGCCTGTTTTTGGTATCAGGGTAATGTTGGCTTCTTAGAATGAGTTAGGAATCTTTCCCTCCTCTTCAACCTTTTGGAGGAGTTTGAGAAGGATAGGTTTTAAGTCTTCTTTGAATGTTTGATAGAATTCACTAGGGAAGCTGTCTGATCCTGGACTTTCATTTTTGAGGAGGTTTTTGGCTACTGTTTCAATCTCCTTACTGGTGATTGGTCTATTCAAATTCTCTATTTCGTCTTGATTCAGTTTTAGAAGGTTGTATGATTCTAAGAATTTATCCATTATTCTAGATTACCCAGTTTGTTGTCATACGTTTTTTTGCAGTATTCTCTTACAATCTTTTGTATTTCTGAGGAGTTATAATTTCTTCTCTTTCATTTTTGATTTTATTTATCTGAGCCTTCTCTCTATTTTTCTTGGTGCATTTAGCTAAAGTTTTGTCAACTTTATCTTCTCAAAGAGCCGGTTCTTAGTTTCATTGATTTTTCTCTACTGTTTTTTTGTCTCTATTTCATTAATTCATTCTCGGATTTTTATTATTTCCCTCCTTCTACTTATTTAGGGCTTTTTTTTGTTCTTCTTCTTCTAGTTACTTTAAGTGCACTGTTAGTTTACTTAAGATTTTTCTTGTTTGTTGAGGTAGGCCTGTATTGCTATGAACTTCCCTCTTAGTACCACCTTTGTTATATCCCATAAATTTTGACATGTCATATCTTCATTTTCATTTGTCATCAGCTATTTTTTATTTCTCCTTTGATTTCTTCATTGAACAGTTCTTCAGCAGCATTTTGTTTAATATCTACATATTTGTGTCTTTTCCAGTTTTCTTCCCGTAGTTGATTTCTAGTTTCATACTGTTGTGTTCAGAAAACATGTTTGGTATTATTTCAATATTCTAAAATTTATTGAGACTTCTTTTGTGGCCTAATATGTGATCTAGTCTGAAGAATGTGTATTCTGCGGTTTTTGAATGGAATTTTCTGTATATATCTAATAAGTCCGTGTGGTATAATGTGTCATTCAAGGCCAATGTTTCCTTATTGATCTTCTGTTTGGATGATCTATACATTGATATAAGTAGAGTGTTAAAGTCTCCTACTATTATTGCATTACTATCTCTTTCTCCATTTATGTCTGTTAATAATTGCTTTATATATTTAGGTACTCCTGTGTTGGGTGAATAGATATTTACAAGTGTTATAGCCTCTTGTTGGATTGTACCCTTTATCATTATGTACTGCTCTTCTTTGTCTTGTTACAGTTTGTGTTTTAAAGTCTATTTTGTCTGATATAAGTATTGCTACCCCAGCTTAGTTTTCTTTGCCATTTCCATGGAGTCCTTTTCTATCCTTTCATTTTCAGTTTATGAATTTCTTTAGGTCTCAAATGTGCCTCTTACATGCAGCATATGTATGGGTCTTGCTTTTTTATCCACTTGGTCACTCTATATTTTGTGTTTGGAGTATTTAGTCTATTGATAAGTATGTACTTTTGCCATTTTAATTCTTTTCTCCTGAGTTTTTTAGTAGTTCTTCTCTGTTCCTTTCTTCTTCTCTTGCTCTCTTCCCTTGTGGTTTGATAACTTTGTTTAGTATTATGTTTGGGTTATTTTCTCTTAAGTTTTTGTTTTTATTATAGGTTTCTGTCTTGTGACTACCATGAGGTTCATATATAATAATCTATATAAATAGCAATCTATATTAAGTTGATAGTCTCTTAAATTTGACCTCTTGCTAAATGTCATACACTTTTATTCACCCTCACCCACATTTATGTTTTGATGTCATATTTAACCTGTTTTGTGTGTGTGTGTGTGTGTGTGTGTATCCATTAACTCCTTATCATGGAAATAGATAATTTTAATGCTTTTCTCTTTTGTTCCTCCTATTCGCTTCAAAAGGTGGTCAATCTGCTACCTTTACTATATATTTGCCTTTACCTGCGATTTTATTTATTTTTGATAATTTTCTTACTCCTATTTGTGGTCTTTTCTCTTCCACTTAAATAGGTCCCTTTAACATTTCGTGCAAAGCTGTTTTATTTGTGATAAACTCCCTTAGTTTTTGCTTGTCTGCAAAACTCTTTGTCTCTCCTTCCATTCTGAGTGATAACTTTGCCAGGTAGAGTATTCCTGGCTTTTTTTTTTCCTTTCAGCATTTTAAATACATCATGCCACTCCCTTCTAGCCAGTAAGTATCTCAGTATCTGCTGAGAAGTCAGCTGATAGCCTTATGAGGTTTCTTTTATATGTAATGTGTTGCCTTTCTCTTGCAGTTTTTAAGATTCTCTCTTTCTCCTTAATTTTTGACATTTTAATTACAATGTTTCTTGATGTGGACCTCTTTAGGTTCATCTTGTTTAGTGTTCTCTGTGATTTCTGTACCTGGATGTCTGTTTCCTTCCTTGGGTTAGGGAAATTTTCAGCTATTAATTCTTCAAATAGATTCTCTGCTCCTTTGTCTCTCTCTTCTCCTCTGGAACACCTATAATATGGGTGTTCGTATGCTTGATATTGTTCCAGAGCTACCTTAGAGTGTTCCCATTGTTTTCAATTATTTTTCTTTTTCTGTTCAGCTTTGGTGATTTCCTCTAGTCTTTTGTCCAGCTCACTGATCTGTCGTTCTGTGTCATCTACTCTGCTATTGATTCTCTGTAGTGAATTTTTCATTTCCATTATTGTATTCTGCAGTTCTGATTGGTTCTTTTTTGTTTTCCAATTCTTTTTGAAGTTCTCACTGTTTATCTATTCTTCTCCCAAGATCAGTGAGCATCATTATGACTATTAGTTTGTACTCCTTATCAGGTAGATTGTTTATGTCTGTTTCATTTAGTTCTTTTCCTATTCCCTTATTGGGAGCATATTCATCTGTCTCCTCATTTTGCCTCTGTGCTTGTATCTAGGTATTATGTAGATGGGCTATGTATCTCCATCTTTAAGAGAAGCCTTATGAGCCCCAGCAATGTGCTTCCCTCTCGTCACCAGTTCCAAATGTTTGAGGAGTGTCCCCTATGTGGGCTATGCTTGCCCTCCTGTTGTGGAAGGGTTGCTCCTACTGCAAGTGCATGCAAAGGCTAGGCAGTCCCCCGGCTCCCTGGTTGTAAGGCTCAACTGTGTGGGGCTGGTACAGTCTCTTTAGTCACTTTATTGGGTGGAAGGGAGCCCAAGCACAGGTAGTTTAAAGGTCTAATGGCACACACCTGCTGCTGTCTTGCTGTTAAGTGAGTAGGCCCCCATTGTGTCTTGTTGCTAGACTCAGGGGTTCACAATTGCTGTAGGCCTCTGGCTTGGAAGGCTGTTAGCTCTCTCAGGAGTGTGTCCAGGTGGGGCCAGCCCCAGGCATGATAGTACACAGTTGTTTCATGCATTGGAATTTGGAGCAGTCCCCTATGTAGTTGAGAAGCACAAGTCTGCTGCAGTTGACAACAGGCCCACACACCCCATCAATGAAGTCTTGCCCCAGGTTCATGCCCTGCCCCACTGAAGTGAACCCAATCGCCCTGCTGCTGCAGAGGTCCCACACACTCCAACCCAGACCCACCCCTTGCGGACACTCTGCTTGACAGAGGTGGACCTTCTTGCCCTGCTGCAAAAGGTTGCTCATAGTCAGCCTACTTGGGCCCACAAGTTGCCCGCATGCTTGCTGGTTGGTGGGGTTTGTTCCTAGGGCAGGCTGCCTGCCCTGGTTGTGCTGGATTAAATCAGTGCTCTGGTGCATGGGGAAAAGCCCTGTGTTAACAGGCCAGGTGAAGAAATCAAATGGCATCTGCCAGCATCTGTGTCAGGACACTTGTACTAGGTCCCAGTAATGGCTTGTGCCTCTTTTTCAGTTCCTGGAGAGGTGGCTCCAGCCACCACCTGCCTCCCTGAGATGTGGCCAGAGCCTACCAAGTGAATCTCTTTCACTAAAGGTCGGTACACCTTTCTTTCTAGTAATTTCGTGTTGGTTTCCAGAATGAATGAATTTGTGCATGGGTCCAGAAAAAGCAGGCATTTCTTTCTCCTATGCTTTTTAGCTTTTATAGGGATATTCCTCATGGTTTTTTGGGGGTTTTCTTAAAGATTTTATTTTTTTCCTTTTTCTCCCCAAAGCCCCCCGGTACATAGTTCTATATTCTTCGTTGTGGGTGCTACTAGTTGTGGCATGTGGGACACCAACTCAGCATGACTCAAAGAGCAGTGCCATGTCCACACCCAGAATTTGAACTGATTAAACACTGGGCCGCCTGCAGCGGAGTGCGTGAACTTAACCACTTGGCCATGCGGCCAGCCCCCCTCATTGTTTTTAATAGCTGGCAAAGCCAGATATCATGACACTCATCTCAGTTGTGATGAGTTCAAAAGCTGCTTATTGTGACAAAGCTCTCCTGCTCAGATACCCAGCTCCTCCAGGAAAAGCTTTGTACCTTAAGATTTCTCCTAGCTGTGAAGCACCATGGCTAGAATGTGATTTTTTTTCCCTCTCCTGAGAGGTATTTATGCCTCTTCCACCTCAGTCAGTGTTGTTCCTTGTTGTGTGGGTTCTTTTTATCCAGTTTCTGGTTCTCTCTGAGGGGTAATTGTTCCATAGGTAGTTATAAAGTCATTGCATCTGTAGGAGGAGTTGAGTCGACAGTCTTCCCATCCCACTTTATTCTCAGCAATCCTTCAGCAATTCCTATAAATCTCTTTACATATGTGTCTTTACAGAGTGTATAACAAGGAGCACAATATGCTGAACATAGTATTTCGCTGAAAGAGCAAGATATTTATTCATAGAGATGGATAACATTGTCAAAAGTTCCTTTTATTCATGTGACTTTACAGAGTGTATAAGATGCAGTACAAAGTACTCAATAAATGCATCGCTGAAATGGTAATATATTGATTTGTTCATCCGGATGGCACTATCAGAAACACCTTTAAACAAGGCACTTTTGGGACATACAACATTATTCACAGGCTGCTGAACACAGTGTTTAATGGAAGAGGCATGATCCTGAGTCATACATGAAAACAGAACTTTAATAAATGCTATGAATATGTGTGAATTTACAGAGGGTTTTACAGGCTGAATTTCTACCCCCTGAAATTTCATACCTTGAAGTCCTGTTCTCTAGTACATCGAAATCTGTCTATATTTGGATATAGGTCTTTAGAGGAGTATTTAAGTTAAAATTAGGTCTTTAGGGTGGGCCCTAATCCAATCTGATTAGTGTCCTTACAAGAAGAGGAGATTAGGACACAGACACACACAGAGGAAAGACCTTGTGAAGAAACAGGGAGAAGATGGCCATCTAAAAACCATAGAGAGAGGCCTCAGAAGAAATTAACCTTGCTGACACCTTGATCCAGGACTTCTATCCTCCATAATTGTGAGAAAATAAACTTATGTTGTTTAAGCCACCCAGTTGCTGGTATTTGTTACACAGCCCTTGCAAGCTAATACAGATTTTGATTCCAAATGTGGGGTACTAGTGTAACAAATACCTAAAAGTGTGAAAGTGTCTTTGGTAATGATTGGAGGCTGGAAGAGTTTTGAGGTGAATTTTGGAAAAATCCAGATTGCCTTAAAAGCACTTTGGTAGAAATATGGATATAAGTCATTGGTGGTAAGAGCTCAGAAAGAAAAGAAGAAAGCAGTAGAAAGCTTCTATCTATCTACATATATATATATCTTTGTTATAAAGTGACAATAAACTTTGCTAAATTGTGTTCTAGTGTTTTGTGAAAAGTAGAACTTGTAAGTGATGAACTTGGATACACATCTGTGGAGATTTCTAAGCAAAGTCATGAAGACATGTCCTGGTTTCTCCTTAATGCTTACAGTAGAATGACAAAAGAGAGAGAGAAATTGAAGAAGAAGTTGTTAAGCCAAAAGAAGTTGGAACTTTAAAATCTGGAAAATTCTCATTTTTCTGATGTGACAAAAATAAGAAAGAGCTGTGGAAGGAACACCAAGGGTATGGCTGGACATTTACTAAAGAGATTAGGCATGTGATTTCTAGATCTGATCAATAATCTTAGCAGCAATTCTGCCAGTTTGGACTGAAAAGAGCAGAAGCACAGGTGGTGAATACTTTCTCTGAAATAGCACCATACTGGTTAATCCACACATCCAGCACTATTACATGTGTGCCTTTCAAAAAATATGACATGAAGCTCATGTTGAATAGAGTGTTCCGCTAAAATAGCCCTATACTGACTCAATATAGGCTAGTTTAGTGAGACTAGTCCTTTAGAAACAACTTTTTTACTTTCTTTATTATAGAACCTTTATTTATATATATTTATAGTTTCTTTATTTATATAACCTTTATTCTTCATGCAGCTAGTGCTTTTGTATATGCACATTTACAGAATGTATAACATGCAACAAGCATGCTGATAATAGTTTCACTATTAAATTTAGTAGTTACAAGAGGAGTAACTTAATTAACTACAAGATAGTTAAAACAGAACTATCCTAATTCATCCACATAGCTAGTACTGTTAGAAATGACTATTTCACATGCACCTTTATAGACTATACAGCATATAACACACAGTGCTTAGCACAGTGCTTCACTGAAATTCTACTATACTGATTCATTCACACATGTAACACTGTTAGAAATTACTGTTCTCTATGCACCTTTGGAACATGTACATGTACCACACAGTTATCAACACAGCCTTTCATCAAAATAACTCTGTACTGATTCAGTCACACAGCTAGTATTGTTGAAAACAAGTTTTATACATGAACCTTTAAGTGTGTGGCAACATGCAGCACACAATGCTGAAAACTGTTTCATACAAATAGCACAAACAGCAGAATACTAGTATTTCCCATAACTAACAATGCTACAACAACATTTTCATGCATACATTTAGAGAGTATATAAGATGCGACTCAGAATACTCAGTGATTCACTAAAATATCACTATCCTGATTTATTTAAGCAACTAGAACTGTTATGAATGATTTTTACCTATGTGATTTGAAAAAGTAAATAATGTAACAGAGTGCTGAACACTGTTTCAGTAAAATGATATAATGATTAATTCACAAAAATACTGTTACAAAAGTTTGTTACACATCCTTACACAGTGAATAACATGAAGCAGAGGCTGTTGAATGCAGTGTTTTACTGAAATAGCACTATAATGATTTATTCAGGCTACTAGCACTGTTAGAAATACCTATTGCACAGAAGCCTATACAAAATGTAGAACTGGCAGGACAGAGTGCTAAGAAGAGTGATTCACTAAATTCCCAATATACTGATTCATTCACATAAGTAACACTCTTATATCAACTTTTACATGTGTTCCCTTACAGAATATATCACATGAAATACAGATTGCTGAGCACTTCTTGACTAAACTAACGCTATTGTGATGTGTATAGGTTTCTAGCCTTCTTAGAAACATCTTTTATTCGTGAGCAGTTACAAAGTTTATAACTGAAGCTCAGAGTAATGACCACACTGTTTCACTGAATTTGGACTACTCTCTTGCATTCATACAACTAGCACTGTTATAAAGAACAGTTTCACATGGGTAGCTTTATAGTTTGCATAATATGAGGCAAAAAGTGCTGAACACAGTGTTTCATTGAAATAGTAGAATCTGATTCATTTACACAGCTACCACTCTTAGAAATATTTTTTAAAGTGTACTTTTACAGAATGTATAGCATGCTGCATAAAATGCTGAATAATTTTACATTGTTAGAGCACACTCCTGATTAAGTCACACAGTTGCCCATGGTTAGAAACAACTTTTAGATATATGCTTTTACAGACTTTATAACAATGCAGCACAAATTTCTGAATACAATATTTCACTGAGATAGTACTATAGAGATTTATTTACATAGATAGCATGGTCAGACAAAACTTTTATACAAGTACTTTACAGAATATATAACAGGCAATACAGAGTGCTGACAATGTCTAACTAAAATATCAATATCCTGATTTATTCACACAGCTTTTGGTGTTATAAACACAGTTACATATTTACCTTTACCGTGAAAGGATACAGCCCAATGTGTTATAACAGTGGTTCACTAAATAGCTCAATACTTGTTCATACACACAGACACTGCCATTAACAAAAGTCTTTTATGAATGTGCCTTAGCAGAGTATATAACGAAAAACACAATTTGCTGAACACAGTGTTTCACTAAACCAGCAGTATACCGATTTATTCACATAGACAGCACTGTCTGAAATGCCTTCTACCCTTGTGTTTTAACAGTTTGTTACATGATGTGCAGAGAGGTGAATAGAGTATTTTACTTAAAAAGTACTACACTTATTAACCCATGCAGTTTTCACTTTAGAAACAACTTTTAAATATGCATCTCTAAAGAGTATATAACATACAACAGAGATTGAAATAGCATGATGCTGATTCATACACAGAGATTGCACTGTTAAAAACAACTTTTACTTTTGTGTATTTACAGAGTGTATACTTGCAACAGAGAGTGCTGAAATATTATTTCATTGAAATGACATTACATAGATTTAGTAATGCAGATAATCATTAGAAACAACTTTTACACATGTGCCTTTACGAAATGTATATCATGCAAGATAGAATGCTGAACATCTTGTTTCACTGAACAAGAACACTTTCCTGATATATTCGTGCAGTTCACCCTGACAGCAACACCTTCTATACCTGTGCACTTACAGAAAGTATAAAATGCTAAAATGCAGCATATAGTTCTGAACACAGTTTTTCACTAAAATGGGATGATACAGGATATTCACACAAATATCACTGTTAGAAAACTAAGTATATTTACTTACAAAATGTATAACATGCAGCACAAAGTGATAAACAAAATGTCACTGAAATAGTATTCCTATTCTTTTAAGAATCTGCACTTTTAGACATAATTTTACATATGTGCTTCTCAGATTGGATAAAATGCAGCACAGAGTATGAACAAGGTGTTTCACTAAAGAAGGAGCATGCTAATTAATTCACACAGCTACACTGTTAAAAAAATTGTTACACATTTCTTCTCAGAGTAAATAACATGCAGCACAGAGTTCTGAACACAGTGTTTCACTATATAGCACTATACTGATCCATGAAACATAGTGTTACTGTGTACCATGACAGCTGTGTGAAATACCTACTGTTAAAATACCTTTTATTCTGTAAAAGCACACTTTAAAAAATATTTCTAAGAGTGGTAGCTGTGTAAATGAATCAGATTCTACTATTTCAATGAAACACTGTGTTCAGCACATTTTGCCTCATATTATACAAACTATAAAACTACTCCTGTGAAAATGTTCTTTACATTATTTAAAACCTGAAGCACAGAGTAATAAGGACAATGTTTCACAGAATTAGAATTATACTGGACTCAGACAGACCCTCTGCACATCTTTTAATCAAATTGTTTGGATTTTTGTTATGGAGTTGTATGAGTTTCTTAATATAATTTGGATATTAACTCCTTATCAGAGATACAACTTGCAAAAATTTCTCCCATTTGATAGGTTGTCTTTTAATTTTGTTGATGGTTTTGTTTGCTGTGCAAAAGGTTTTTACTTTTACGTAGTCCCACTCTTTTTTTTCACTTTTGTTGTCTGTGCTTTTGGCGTCAAACCAAAAAACTAATTGCCAAGACTAGTGTCAGTCAGATTACTGTCTATCTTTTCTTTTAGGAGTCTTAAGGTCTTAAATTTGAGTCTTTGATCCATTTTGAGTTAATTTTTGTGTATGGTGTAAGATAGTGCTCCAGTTTCATTCTCTTGCATGTGACTGTCCAGTTTTCCCCACACCATTTGTTGAAAAGAGTGATATTTTCTCATTGTATATTCTTGGCTTCCTTGTCATAAATTAAGTGACCATATAGGTGTGAGTTTATTTCTGGCCTCTTTCTTCTATTCCATTGACCTATATATCTGTTTTGTTTGGCAATACCATATTGTTTTCATTACTATATCTTTGCAATATTTTTTGAAATCAGGGAGCATGATGCTTTCCGTTTTGTAATTCTTTCTCAAGATTGCTTTAGTTAGTTGGGGTCTTTTGTGGTTTAATACAAATGTTAGGACTGTTTGGTCTATATATGTGAAAAATGCTCTTGGAACTTGGACGGGGATTGTAATGCATCTGCATATTTTTTTGAGTAGTATGGAATTTTTAACAATATTGATTCTTCCAATCCATGAGCACATAATATTTTTCCATTTATTTCTGTCTTTTTCAATTTCATTCATCCATGATCTATAGCTTTCAGTGTACAGGTCTTTCACCTTCTTGGATAAATTCCTTTGTAGCTAATTTATTCCTTTAGATTTAAAATGAGATTTTTTAAATTGCTCTTTCTGATAGTTTGTTATTAGTGTATAGAATTGCAAGAGATAAAAATCTGTATACTGAATTTGCGTCCTGCAACTTTACTTAATTATTAGTTATAACAGCTTTTTCGGGGAGTCTTCAGGGTTTTCCATATATAACATCATGTCATTTGGAAATAGTGACAATTTTACTTTTCTCTTTCTGATTTGGATGCCATTTGCTTATTTTTCTTGCCCAATTACTCTGGTTAGGACTTCCAGTACTATGTTGAATAAAAGTGGTGAGAATAGGCACACTTGCTTTGTTCCTGATCTTAGAGGAAAAGCTTTCAATTTTTCTGCATTGAGTATTATTTTAGCTGTGAGCTTATCATATATGATTTTTACATTGATGTTATTTCCAGCTATACTCACTTTGTGGAGAGTTTTTATCATAAATGGTTGTTGAATTTTGTCAAATTCCTTCTCAGCATCTATTGAGGTGATCATATAACTTTTATCTTTCATTTTGTTAGGATGGTATATCACATTGACTGGTTTGCTGATTTTGAACCATCCTTACATCCCTGGACTAAACCCAACTTCATCATGGTGTACGATCCTTTTAATGTTTTGTTGAATTTGGTTTGCTAATATTTTGTTGAGGATTTTCCTTCTAAGCTCATCAGAAATATTGGCCTGTAATTTTCTTTTCTTGTGGTGTCTTCTCTGTTTTTGGTATCACAGTAATGCTAGCTTTGTAAAATGAATTTGAAAGTGTTTCTTCCTCTTCAATTTTTGAAAGAGTTCGAGAACGATTGGTATTAATTCTTCCTTAAATGTTTGGTAGAATTCACCAGTGAAACCATCTGGTCCTAGATTTTGTTTGGAGGTTTTAATTACTGATTCAATCTCATTACCCATAATCAGTCTGTTCAGATTTTCTATTTCATTATGATTTGGTCTTGGTAAGGTGTATGTTTCTAGGAATTTATCCATTTCTTCTAAGGTTGTCAAATTTTTGATGTATACTTATTCATAGTAGTCTCTTATGAAACTTTGTATTTATGTGGCCAGTTGTAGCATCTCCTCTTTCATTCCTGATTTTATTTATTTGAGTTCTCTTTTTTCTTGGTTAGTCTAGCTAAAGGTCTGTCAATTTCGTTTATCTTTTTAAAGAACCAACTGTTACTTTCATTGATCTTTCCATTGTCGTTTTAGTCTCTATTTTATTTATTTTCACTCTGATCTTTGTGATTTTCTTCCTTCTACTAACTCTGGGCTTTTTCATTTTTATTCTCATACTTCCTTGAAGCGTCAAGTTATGTTGCTTGAGTTTTTTCTTGTTTCTTGAAGGAGGCATTTATTGCTATGAACTTTCCCCTTAAAACTCTTTTTGCTGCAGCCCATAAGCTTTGGTATATTGTGTTTCCATTTTCATTTGTCTCAAGGTAATTTTTTTCTCTTTCTTTTTTGTTGAATTCATAATAGTTTACATCAATGTGAGATTTCAGTTGTACATTATTTCTTGACTGTCACGACGTAAGTACTTCCCTTCACCCCCAGTGCCCTCCCTACCCCTCTTCCCCTGGTAACCACTGAACTGTTTTCTTTGTCCCAGTACTTGTTTATATTTCACATATGAGTGAAATCATCTGGTGTTTGTCTTTCTCAGACTGGCTTATTTCGCTTAGCATAATTCCCCCAGGTCCTTCCATGTTATTGCAAATGGGATGAATTTGTCATTTTTCCTGATTGAGTAGTATTCCATTGTGTGTATATATATATATATATATATATATACCACATCTTCTTTATCCAGTCATCAGTCGATGGGCACTTGGGTTGCTTCCATGTCCTGGCTGTTGTGAATAGTGCTGCAAAGAACATAATGTTGCATGTGTTACTTTGGATTGTTGATTTCAAATTGTTTGGGTAGATACCCAGTAGTGGGATATCTGGGTCATATGGTAGGTCTATTTTAGTTTTTTGAGGACGCTCCATACTGTTTTTCATTGTGGTTGCACCAGTTTGCATTCCTACCAGCAGTGTATGAGCGTTTCCTTCTCTCCACACCCTCACCAACATTTACTTTTAGTCTTAGTGATTATAGCCATTTTAACAGGTGTAAGGGGGTATCTTAGCGTAATTTTTAATATGCATTTCCCTGATGATTAGTGATGTTGAACATCTTTTCATATGTTTATTGACCATCTGTATCTCTTCTTTGGAAAAATGTCTGTTCATCTCCTCTGCCTACTTTTTGATCAGTTTGTTTACTTTTTTATTGTTGATTTGTGTGAGTTCTTTGTATATTATGAAGATTAACCCCTTGTCAGATGTATGATTTGCAAATATTTTCTCCCAATTGGTGGGTTGTTTCTTTGTTGTCCCAAGGTGATTTTTTATTGTTCTTTTTCGGGCCATTTGTTGTTCAGAAGTATGTTTAATCTCCATGTATATCTGAATTTTTTAGTTTTCTTCTTGTAAGTGATTTCTATATTTATACTATTATGGTCAGAAACCATCTCTGATATTATTTTAATCTTCCTTCGATTTAAGACTTGTTTTTTGGCCTAGTATATAATCTATCCTGGAGAATGTTTCTTGTTCACTTGAGAATAATGTGTATTCTGTTGCTTTGGATTGAATGATCTATAAATGTCTGTTAAATTGATCTGGACTAAAGTGTTGTTTAAGGTCAGTGTTTCCTTATTGATTTCTGCCTGGATGATCTATCCATTAGTGAAAGTGGGATATTAAAGCATCTTACTGTGGGGCCAGCCCAGTGGCACATTGGTTAAGTTCGCAGGTTCCGCTTCTCAGCAGACTGGGGTTTGCTGGTTTGGATCCTGGGTGCAGACATGGCACCCCTTGGCATGCCATGCTGTGATAGGCATCCCACATATAAAGTAGAGGAAGATGGGCATGGATGTTAGCTCAGGGACAGGCTTCCTCAGCAAAAAGAGGAGGACTGGCAGTAGTTAGCTCAAGGCTAAGCTTCCTCAAAAAAAAAAAAAACAAATGAAAAATGTCTTACTGTTATTGTATTGCTGTCTATTTCTACTTTATGTCTGTTAATATTTCCTTTATATGTTTAGGTGATCCGGTGTTGAGTGCACAAATATTTATCAATGTTATATCCTTTTGTTTGATTGACTCCTTCATCATCAAATAATGCCCTTCCTCTCTTATTATAGTCTTTGTTTTAAAGTCTATTTTGTTGGATATAAGTATAGCTACTCCAGCTTTCTTTTGGTTTCCATTTGCATAGAATATCTTTTTCCATCCCTTTACTTTCAGTCTGTGTGTATGCTTACATCTGACATGAGTCTCTGGAGAGCAACATATAGATGGGTCTTCTTTTTATGTCCCTCAACGACTCTGTCTTTTAATTGGAGTACCTGGTTTATTTACATTTAAAGTAATTATTGATAAATATGTGCATATTGTCATTTTGTTACATGTTTTCTGGCTGTTTTGGTAGTTCCTCTCTGTTCCTTTCTTCTTCTCTTACTTTCTTCCTTTGTGGTTTAATGACTTTCTTTAGTGGTATGCTTATATTTATTTCTCTTTATCTTTTGTATATTTACTATAGGATTTTGCTTTGTGGTTGCCTTAAGGTTTACATCTAACAGCTTATATCTATAATAGTCTATTTTAAGTTGATAACAACTAAAGTTTGATCTCATTGTAAATTCAACATTACTCACTCTCCCCTCATTTTGTGTTGTTCGTGTCATATTTTGCATTGTTTCATCTTTTGTATCCCTTAACTAATTGTTGTAATCATAGTTATTTTTACTACATTTGTCTTTTAACCTTCATATTAGCTTTATAAGTAATAAAATTCACTAGCTTTACCATATATTTACCTTTCCATGAAATTTATTCTTTCATATGTGTTTATGCTTCTAATTAGTGCTCTTTTTATTCAACTTGAAGAAACACCTTTAACATTTCTTGTAAGATTGGTTTAGTGGTGATGAACTCCTTTAGCATTTGCCTGTCTGGAAAACAAAATCTCTTATTCACTTCTGAATGCTAACTTTGCCAGATAGAGTATTCTTAGTTGGAGGTATTTTCTTTCAGCACTTTTAATATATTGTGCCACTCCTTTCTGCCCTGCAAAGTTTCTGCAAAAGTCTGCTCATAGTCTTATGGGATTCCCTTGTATGTAGCAAGATGTTTCTTTTTTGGTGCTTTTAATATTTTCTCCCTGTCTTTAACTTTTGACATTTTATTTATATTGTATCTTGGTGTGTGTCTCTTTGGATTCCTTTTATTTGGAACTCTGAGATTCCTGCATCTGGATGTCTGTTTCCTTCCCCTGGTTAGGGAAGTTTTTAGCTATTATTGCTTCAAATAGGATTTCTGTTCCATTCTCTCTTCTATTTCTTGGAAACCTATGATGCAAATGTTGGTTTGTTTGATGTTGCCCCATAAGTCCCTTCACTTTTTAAAAATTCTTTTCTTCTTTTTGCTGCAATGATTGGGTAAGTGTCACTGCCTTGTCTTTGAGTCAACACATCTTGTCTTCTGCTTCATCTAGTGTGTTGTTGAAAATTTCTAGTGTATTTTTCAGTTCAGATATTGTATTCTTCACCTCTGTGACTTCTATTTGGTACTTTATTATATCTCCCACGTCTTTGTTTAAGTTCCCACTGTGTTCATCTATTCTTCTCACCAGTTTGGTGAGGATCTTATGACGATTACTTTGAAGGCTTTACCAGATTACTTATCTCTGCTTCACTAAGGTTTTTTCTGAGGTTTTATCTCACTCTTTTGTTTGAACATATTCCTCTATTTTCTCATTTTGCTTGACTCTGTTGATTTCTATACAGTAGATGAAACAACTACCTCTCCTAGTCTTGAAGGAGTGGCTTCTTATAGGAGATGAACCTTGCATTCAAACCTGCCTCAGCTCTTGGTTTCCTCTCAAGTCTTTGTGCTTATCCAAGCAGTCTATTATCTTTTAATAGCTCCCAGTAGTTGAGTAGGTGCCAAATCCTGTCAGAAGGCCTATTGCATTAGGCTTACTGACATGTCTTAAATTAGAAATTGTTCCTCCTGCCAAAGCTTTAAGATAAGCAAATAGGTCTATTTCACACAAAGACTGAGTGTGTTTCAGTTGGCTGCCTCTGCTCCTTACCCCTGGGAACTAGCTGGGTAAGAATTCTTTCTATGTTTGAAACAGTCCTATGGGATCCACAAATATAAGCCCCGCTGGATATGATAGCCAGGCTATGAAGGGCCATTTCCTGGCCAGTAGTTGCAAAAATTGGGTCCTTAGACATATGCACAAGCTTCTTTCTGAGAATTATCATGGACCTGGAACAAGGCAGGGGGAGAGCATAAAGATGAAACACACTGGCCTCCCTGGTTCTTGGAGAGTATTTCTGTAGGTCCCTAGAAGTGTTTTAAATTAGACGCCTTCCCCTCATGTTGAAGATTTTAAAAGCGTGAAGCATAAAACCTCTTTGACAGAAAGACTTGGTGCATTTCATTCAGCTCCCTCTGCTGTGTGCCTTGGGGAAGTTGCCACAGAAAGTCTGTGCAAGCCTTAAGAACTATTTCTTCATTTGTTATAGACTTGTGGGTCTCATGGATGTCTGCCCTATTGGCTTTCAGAGCTAGCTGTTGTGGGGTTCCATCTCTCAGGTGCAAGACTTAAAAGTTGGGGTGATAGATGTGGGGTTCTAATCCTCGGATACTCAGAGAGAAGCTGGCTGTTGTGAATTCCCTTTCAATTTTGTGCCACTGCACTGGGGATGGGATTTATGGAAAGATTGTGCCTCAGCCTCTCTATCCATTTTGATGTGGAGTTTTTTTGGTTTGACCAATGTGTAGGAGTCACAGCTTGTATTTGGGTTTCTTTCATAACTCATTGTTCTGTATACACCTGTAGATTCAGTGTGTCCATGGGAGGAGGTGAGTTCAGGGTCCTCTCATGTCACCATGATGGAACCAGAACCTGTGTTTAATTTTGTTCAATATTTCTTTCTTCATATTCCTCAGGCTTAATAATTTCAGTTCTCTAATCTTTACATTTTCTATTTCTCCTGCATACTGAAATCTGCTTTTGAATCCCTCTAGTGAAATTCCATTTAAGTGTTTGTACTTTTGTCCTCAGAGTTTCCATTTTGTTTCATTTTATGTTTTCTATCATTTCACTGATATTTCCATTGTGTTAATAATTATCTTCTTTGCTTTCTTCAGGTCTTTATATAGTTCTGTGAGTAATTTTGACAGTTATTTTAGTGTCTTTGTCAAGTAAATCTGACATCTGGTATCTATCAGGGACAGTTTCTGTTGCTCTAGTTTTTTTCCCCTTTGAATGAGCCATACTTTCCTATTTCTTTGCATGCCTTGCAATTTTTTTGTTGCATAATGGATAATTGAAGTTTATAGTGTGGTAATAATACATATATATATAATCATTAGGCTGTACACCTTAACTTATACAATGTTATATGCCAATTATATCTTAATAAACTGGAAAAAATAAATAGAAATAAAATGTGGGGGCTGGCCCTGTGGCCAAGTGGTTAAGTTTGTATGCTCTGATTTGGCAGCCTGGGGTTAGCTGGTTCAGATCCAGTGCATAGACCTACACACCACTCATCAAGCCATGCTGTGGCAGTATCCCACAAAGAAGAACTAGAATGAGTAGAATGACTTACAACTAGGATATACAGCTATGTAGTGAGGCTTTGGGGGGGGAAGAGGAAGATTGGCGACACATGTTAGCTCAGGGCCAGTCTTCCTCACCAAAAAGCATACCTTAAAAGAATAAAATAAAATGTGTTTGAACATTGCTAGCTATGAGAGTAAATCAATATAGTCCTATGTAAATTAAATATTTTGTTCGGCACTGTGTGGAAAGTTATACTCACTATAAAGTCACAGTTTAAAGGTTGTTTCTAAAAATACCATCTACACAAATAAATCAATATGATGCTATTTCAGTGAAACAATTTTTTGGGAATCCGTGTCCTTTATTATACTCTCTGCAAAGAGATATGTGTAAAAGGAATTTCTACATTGCTATATGTGAAGATGAATCATTATACTGTTACACCTGTGAAACACTGTTCAGCATTCTGTGGTGCATGTTACAGACTTGGTAATGTCACATGTGTAAGTTATATTCTGTATCATGTTACCTGTTCTCTGTGTTATACACTCTGTAAAGATGAAGTCGTAAAAGACTTTTCCAAGGTGCTAGTTTCATAAATGATTTGGTAGAGTACTATCTCAGTGAAACATCATATTCAGCACTCTATGAAAGGAGCAAAAAATATAGTCCACATATGTGAAAGTTATATCTAACTTTTTAAATTGTTCATCAATGTGTGTGGCATAACATACATTCTGTAAATGAAAGTTAGGAAAGGAGATTATAGCAGTAATATATCTGTGTATGAATCTCTATCATTTTATTTCACTGAAACACTGTTTCCATCACCCTTTTTTGCATGATATAAAGGCATACTTACAAAAGGTTTTTTTAATGGTGCTAGCTCTGTGAGTAAATCAATATAGTGCTATTTCAGCGAATTTCTGTTTTCATATATTTATGCTTCATGGTATACACTCTGTAAAGTCACATGTGTAACGGTTACTTGTTTTTCTTTTTACCATGCTTCTGGTGTAAATTAATTAGTGCTGTGTTGTTTCCGTGAAACAATATGTTCACAACTGTGTACCACGTTATACACTTTTAAAATTCAGGTTTGTAAAAAATGTTTCTAAAGTGCTAGCTGTTTTTATAAATCAATATAGTACAATTTCTGTGAAAAAATTGTTTTCAAACCTCTGGGCTGCATATTATATACTTTGAAAGTAACTTGAGTAAATTGTCTTCCTTACAATGCTATTTGTTGGAATAAATTGAGATATTGCTACTACAGTTAAACAGTTTGTAAGTGTTCTGATTTGTATATTGTACACTATGTAATAGCACATGTAAAATATATTTTCTGAAACTGCTAGCTGCCTGATTGGCTCACTATAATGCCATTTCAGTGAAACTGTTTTTCAGCAATCAGTCTGTGTGTTAGCCACAGTGTAGGGTATATGTGTAAAAGTAAATTCTAACAGCGTTATCATCATCACTGAATTCAGTATCCAGCCATTTCAGCTAAACAGTGTGTTCAACCCTCTTTGCCTCATGTTATACACTCCATAAAGTCATTTAAGGACTACTTGTTTCTAACAGTGCTAGCGATGAATGAATATGAGTGAATATATATAAATATTATTTATAATATAAAATCTATTATATATAGATAGACTCATATTCATTCATATATATATGAATACATATGTGTGTGTATATATATATATATATATATATATACATTGCTCAACACTGTCCTGAATGTAATACATTCTGTAAATATATTCTATAAAACACATGTATAGAAAATGATTCTAACAAGTTGAACAAATCAGAATATTTCTATTAAAGCGGCACACAGTGTTCAGTAATCTGGGCTGTATATTATACACCCTGTAGAGGCACATGTAAAAGGTGATTCTAATAGTGAATTAAACATTATAGTGCTATTTCACCAAAACACTCTGCTTTGCAAACTCATCATGTTATTCCTCCTAAGGCACATGTGTAAAAGTTGGTTCTTACAGTGCTAGTTGAGTGAATGAAACAATGCAGTGTGAATTTAGTTAAATATTGTGCTCAGCAATCTGGGTTGCAAGTCATAAAGTATGTAAAGCCTCAGGTATAAAATAAGCTTAAAGCAGTGAAAGAAGCCTGAATTAATCAGTACAATCAGTTATTAAAGTGAAACAGTGTTCAGAACATGTTATGTACTCTCTAAAGAACAGTGTAAATTTTTTTTCTGACACAACTTTGAATGAATCAGCATGCTGGTACTTCAGAAAAAAAATATGTTCAGTACTCTGTGCTACATTTTATACAACCTGTGAAGGCACATGTGTCAAGTCATTTCTAACAACCCTAGTTTTTTTTTTTTTAATTGTGATAAGAAGAGATAACATGAGATCTACTCCGTTAGAATTTTGTGTACAGTACAGTATTCTTACCTAAAGACACAATGCTGAACAGCGTATCCCTGGAACTTCTTTATCTTGTATAACTGTAACTTTATACCCACTGAATGGCAACTCCCCATTTCCCCCTCTCTTGAGCCCCTGGCAACTGCTCTCTTACTTTCTGCTTCTGTGAGTTTGGCTATTTTTGGATAGCTGATATAAGTGGAATCATGTGATATTTGTCCTTCTATGGCTGGCTTATTTCACTTAGCATAATGTTCTCCATGTTCATATCACCACATATAACACACTTTACTTTTCATGACTGAATAATATTCATTCATCATATGCGTATGTTTTCTTATCCATTCATTTGTAATGGACATCTTGGTTGTTTCTAAATCTTAGCTATAGCAAATGATGCAGCAATGAGCATGAGAAGGCATATATCTCTTCAAAGTCCTGATTTCAATTCTTCTGGAAAATTACCTAGAAGTAGAAATGCTATATCATATAACAACGCCGTTTTTAAATTTTGAGGAACTTCCATACTGCTTTCCATAGTGATTGAACCATTTTACCTTTCTACTAACAGTGTACAAGTGTTCCAGCTCCTCCATATCTTTTACAATACTTCTTTTTTAAGATAATAACCATTTTAATAGATGTGAAGGGGTATTTCACTATGGTTTTGATTGGCATTTTCTTAATGATTATTGGGATTGAGCACTTTTAATATATCTGTTGAAAATTTTTATGTCTTCTCTGCAGAAACATCTATTCAAAGCCTTTCCCCATTTTTAAATCAGATTATTTGTTCTTTTACAATTAAGTTGTAGGAGTTCAGATATATTTTGAATATTAAACTCATCAAATATATAGTTTGCAAATATTTTCTCCCTGCATAGATTTTCTTTTCACTCTGTTGATTACTTTCTTTGTAGTACGTAAGGTTTTTAGTTTGATGTAGTCCCACTTGTCTACGTTTGATTTCTTGTCTGTGCTTTTGATCTCATATCCAAGAAATTATTGCCAAGTCTTATGTCAAGAGGTTTACCCCTACGTTTCCTTCTAAGATTTTTAGGTCTTTTGTTTAAGTCTTGAATACATTTTGAATTGATTTTGGTTGTCATGTAAGGTAGGGGTCCAATTCACATTTTGTTTTGCCTACAGATGTCCACCTTTCCAAAATACCATTTGTCAAAGACACAACCCTTTCCACATTGTGTATCCTGGGCTTACTTGTAAAAGATTAGTTGACTGTATATGCATTAGTTTATTCCTGGGCTTTCTATTCTGTTCCATTCATTTTGTATGTCTGTCATTATGCCAGTACCATACTGTTGTAATTGCAGTAGCTTTGTAATAACATTTGTTATTCGGAAATGTGATGCCTTCAGTTTTGTTCTTCTTTCTGAGGATTGCTTTGGCTATTTTGGGTCTTTCATAGTTCCATATGGAATTTTAGGATTTTTTTTCGATTTCTGCAAAAAAGACAATTGGGATTTTGATAGGGATAGCATTGAATCTAACGATCACATTGGGTAGTATGGATATTTTAACAATATTAATTTTCCCAATCCAAAAACATGAGATGTCTATCCATTACTTTGTGTCTCCTTGAATTTCTTTCATCAATACTTTATAGTTTGAAGTATGAAAAGTATTTTATCTTATTAAATTCATTCCTATTTTAATCTTTTTAATGCTATTGTAAGTGAGGTGGTTAACTTCTTTTTCAGATAGTTCATTTATAGTTTATAGAAATGCAAGTAATTTTCGTATATTGATTTTTATCTTGCAACTTTACTAAATTCATGTATTCTAACAGGTTTTTGTTGATTCTTTAAGGTTTACTACATAACTCTCATGTCATGTGCAAACAGTAATAATTTTACTTCTTTTCTGATTTGAATGTCTTTATTTCTTTTTTGCCTAATTGCTCTGTGTAGGACTTCCAGGACTATGCTGAAAAGAAGTGGTAAGAGTGAGAATCTTTGTCCTTTTCAAATTTTTTTGTTTTTTTAAATTGAAATACCATTGACATATAATATCATGTAAATTTAAGGTGTACAACACGTTAACTTGATACATTTATATATAGTAATATGATTGCCATTGCAGCAATAATTTGGCACCTGTTTATATTATAGTTTCCTTTTGGTGGTTAGAAAAGTTACGTTCTAGTCTCTTAGCAAGTTTGATGGTTATAATACAATATTATTGACTATGTTCACCATACTGTACATTAGATTCCTAGGGCTCATTTATACTCATTGTAAGTTTGTACCTCTAAACATCTGTCCTATGCCCTCACCCTCATCTCCTGGTAAGCACCATTTTGCTCTCTGTTTTAACAATTTTGGCTTTTTTAGATTCTACATATAAGTGATACAATACAGTATTTGTCTTTTTCTGCCTAACATCTCACTTAGTATAATATCTTTAAGTTCCATCCATGTTGTCACAAAGGACAGGATGTCCTTTTTTCTCAAGGCTAAAATTCCAGTATATATATATAATATATAGCATCCATTTTATATCCATATATATATATCCTTTAGGTATATACTCAGAAGTGGAATTTATGGATCATAAAAGATCTATTTTTAATTTTATGATGATCCTCCATATTGTTTTTCTATATTGGTTGAACCAATTTGCATTCCCACCAATTGTGCACAGTTGTTCTCTTTTCTCCACATCTTAACTGACATTTGTTATCTCTTGTCTTCTTGATGATAGCCATTCTAACAGGTGTGACATGATATCTTATGTGGTTTTTACTTGTATTTCTGTGATGATCAGTGATTTTGAGAATCTTTTCATGTAACTCTTTCCTATTTGGATGTCTTCTATAAAGTGTCTATTTAGTTTTTCTGCCCATTTTTAATTTTTTTATTATTTAATTGTATGTGTTCTGTATATATTTTGTGTTAACCCCTTATCCAATACATGGTTTGTGAAATGTTTCTCCTATTCTGTAGGTTGCCTTTTTATTTTGTCAATTGTTTCTTTTTCTGTTAAGAAGATTTTTAAGTTAAACAGAATATCGTTTGTTGATTTTTGCTTTTGTTGTTTGCACTTTGGTGTCATAGCCATAAAAATATTGCCAAGACCAAAGTGGAACTTCCCTACATTTTCTTCTATTAGTGTTATATTATCAAGTTTTATGTTAAGTATTTGATCTAATTTGTGTTACTATTTGTAAGTGGTATAAGATAGGGGTCCAATGCCACTGGTCTGCACGTGTTTATCCAGTCATCCCAACACCATTTATTAAAAGAACTATCCCTTCCCCATTGGGTGTTCTTGATTCCCTTGTCAAATACTAGTTGACCATATATGTGGGGGGTTGATTCTTGGCTTTCTATTCTGTTACTTTGTTTTGTGTGCCTATTTTTATGCCAGTATCATACGTTTAATTACTAGAACTTTGTAACATAATTTGAAATCAGAAATTGTAAAAACTCTGGCTTTTCCTGCTTTCTCAGGATTGCTTTGGCTATTTCAAACTCATTCTATGAGGCCAACCTTACCTTGATACCAAAACCAGATAAAGATATCACAAGAAAAGAAATCTGTAGACCAATATCCTAGATGAATATAGATGAAAAAACTCTCAGAAGAATATTAGCAATTTGAATTCAGGAAAATTAACATGAATATATGCCATGACCAAGTGGGATTTATGCCTGGGATGCAAAGATGGCTCAACATACACAAAGCAACAAATGTAATACATTACATTAATCAGTCATGTGCTGCATAACAATGTTTTAGTCAATTATGGACTGTATATACAACAGTAGTCCCATAAAATTATAATGAAGCTGAAAAATTTCTATTTCTTAGTGATGTTGTAGCCATAATAATGTTGTAGCATAACACATTACTCACATGTTTTTAGTGATGCTGGTGTAAACAAACCTACTGTTGTGCCAGTCATATAAAAGTGTAGCTATAGTAATAGGCTATACCATCTAGGTTTGTGTAAGCACACTCTATGTTTGCACAATGACACCATTGCCTAAGAACACATTTCTCAGAATGTATCCCCATCATTAAGTAACACACAACTGTAGAATGAAATATAAAAATCACATGATCATTTCAATAGATGCAAAAAAAGCATTTGACAAAATATAACATCCTTTCATCATAAAAATACTTAACAGATTGGGTGTTGAAGGAATATACCTCATATATGGCACATCCACAGCAAACATTGTACTCAATGGAGAAAAATTGAAAGCTTTTTCTCTAAGATCAGAAACAACACAAGGATGCCCATTCTCACCACAGTTATTTAATATAGTACTGGAAATCTTAAATAGAGCAATTAAGAAAGACAAAGAAATACAAGGCATCCAAACTGGAAAGGAAGAAGTAAAGTTGTCACTTTTTGCAGATGATAGGATTAGATATATAGACAATCACAAAGACTCAACCAAAAACTCTTGGAATTAAACAACAGTTTCAGTAAAGTTGCATGATATAAAATCAAAATACAGAAATCAATTGCATTTCTACATACTAATAATGAAACATCTAAAAAAGGAATAAAGAGAAGTATCTTATTCATAATAGCATCAAAAACAGTAAAATGCCAAGGAATATATTTAACCAATAAAGTGAAAGATCTGTACAATGAAAACTGCAAGATTTTGTTGACAGAAATCAAAGGACACAAATAAATGGAAAGATAGTCTGTGTTCATGGATTAAAGTAATATTGTAAAAATGTCTGTACTACCCAAAGCCATCTATAGAGTAACACAATTTCCATCAAAATACCAACGATATTCTTTGCAAAATTTTTTTTAAATCCTATGGGGCCAGCACCATGGCCAAGTGGTTAAATTCACATGCTCCACTTCCAAAGCTTGGGGTTTCACTGGTTTGGATCCTGGGTGTGGACCTAACACAGCTCATCAAGTCACGCTGAAGCGGCATCCCACACAGCACAGCTAGAGGGACCTATAACTAGAATATACAACTATGTACTGGGGAGCTTTGGGGAGAAGAAGAGAAAAAAAGATTCACAACAGATGTTAGCTCAGAGCCAGTCTACCAAAAAAATAAAATAAAAGAAGAAAGGCCTCAAGCCAACAATCAAACATTATACGCCAAGAAACTAGAGAAAGAAGAACAAACCAAATTCAAATTGAGCAGAAGAAAAACATAATAAAGATTAGATCACAGAAAAGTAAAATAGAGATTAAAATAATAGAAAAAATCCATGAAATCAAAAGTTGGTACAAGATCAACAAAATTTTAAAACCTTTAGTTAATTTAAGAAATAAAAAAGAGAGAACACTCAAATTACTTAAGTGAGAAATGAAAGAAGGGATAGTACTATCTTTTTTACATCAATAAAGTACGTTAGAATAAAGTACTGTGAAAATTGCATAAGACATTAAATACCTTAGATAAAAGGGGTGCATTCTTAGAAACACAACTTACCAAGACTGAATCCTGAAGACATAAATATATGAACAAGTCTGTAACTAGTAAGAAGTTTGAATCAGTACTGAAAACTTTCCCAATAAAACTAAATCTCAGGACTACATGGCTTCAGTGGAGAATTCTACCAAACACTTAAGGAAGAATTAACACCAATCTTCCTCAACCTATTCCAAATCTTTAAGTGGTTGGAATACTTCAAAACTCATTTTATGAGGCCAGCATTACCCAGATACTAACTCCAGAAAGTAATATTACATGAAAATAACGAAACAAAACTATCGAACAATATCCCTGATGACTATTGATGCAAAAACCTTCAACAAAATGCTAGAAAATAGAATTCATCCACACATTAAAAGGAAACACCTTTTAATGAAACAGAAAATGGTGTTTCATCTTGAAATGCAAGGATATTTCCACATAGGAAAATTTATTAATGTAATACACCACAGTAACAAAATGAAGGGGAAAAAATCACATGATGATTTCAATTGATGCAGAAAAAACATTTGACAAAATTCAGCACTCTTTCTTAATACAAACATTCATCAAACTTGGAATAGAAGGAAACTACTTCAACGTAATAAAGTCCATATATGAAAAGCTCACCTCTAACACTGTACTCAATGGTGAAAGACTGAAAGCTTTTTCTCTAATATAAGGAAGAAAACAAAAATACCCACTTTCACCACTTCTATTCAGTATAATATTGAAGCTGTAGCCAGACAAATTAGGCAAGAAAAAGAAATTAAAATGCATCTAAATTTAGAGAGAGGAATGTGGAATTACTGTTCAATGGGTACAGAACTTCTGTTTGGGATGATGGCAAAGTTTTGGACATAGGTGGTGGTGATGGTTGCACAACATTGTGACTATAATTAATGCCACTTAATTATACACTTAAAATGGTTAAAATAGCAACTTTTCTGTTGTATATGTTTTACCACATTAAAAAAAGTTAATGTAACATACCAAATATACCTACACTTTAAATGGGTGAATTGTATGGTATGTGAATTCTACGTCAGTAAAGCTGTTTAAAAAAGTAAAATTATCTCTGTAAACAGACATGATATTAGATGTATAAAATCTTAAGATTGAACAACAACAGCAAAAGTTCTCTTAGAACTAATGAATGAATTAGGCAGTTGCAGGATAAAAAAAAAAATCCACTCCAAAAATCAGTTTTGTTTCTATACACTAACAATGAGGAATTTAAGAAAATAATATCATTTACTATAACATTAAAGACACAAATACGTGGATGTAAACTTAACCAAAGAGATGAAAGACTTTTACACTGAAAACTACAAAACATTGCTGAAAGAACACACAAATAATTGCTTAGACATACCTTGTTCTTGCAATGGAAGATTAATATCATTAAGAAAACAATCTGAAAAATAAGAACAGAGTTGGAGGTCTCACACTTCATGATTTCAAAATGTATTACAAAGCTACATTAATAAAACAGTATGGCACTGGCATAAAGACAGGCACAAATATCAATGACACAGAATAGAAAACCTAGAAATAAACTCTTTCACATATTGTCAAGTAATTTTTACCTAAGTTGCCAAGACCATTCAATTGGGGAAAAACTTTTACTTCAACAAATAGTGTTGGGAAAACTGGATATCCACATGCAAATAAATGAAGTTGTATTTTTATTTCACACAATATATGAAAGTTAACTAAAAATGGAACAAAGATCTAAACCTATAAAATATTCAAAGAAAACATAGTAGAAAATCTTCATGGCACTGTATTTGTAAAGGATTTGGACATCACACCAAAATCACAGTCAACAAAAGTACAGAAACTGGATTGCATCAAAATTGAAAACTGTTTTGTACATTAAAGGACACAGTCAACAGAGCGAAAAGGCAATTTATAAAATAAGATAGACCACTTGCATATCATATATATGTCAAGAGGTTAACATCCAGAATATGTAAAGAATCCAAAAACTCAAGAACAACAACAAAACAATCCGATTAAAATGTACAAAGGACTTGAATACACTTTCCTCCAAAGAGGATATACACATAAACAACAAGTATATGAAAAGATTCTCAACATTACTAATAATCAAGGAAACACAAGTCAAACCACAATGGATATCACCTTAGAATACTTAGGATGGCTACTATTAAAAAACAAACAGAAGGGGATGGCCCCATAGCCTAGTGGTTAAGTTGGGCATGCTCTGCTCTGGCAGCCTGGGTCCACAGGTTTAGATACTGGGCGTGGACATATACTACTTGTCAGCTATGCTGTGGCAGTGACCCACATATAAAATAGAGAAAGATTGGGACAGATGTTAGCTCAGGGCTAATCTTGCTCAAGAAAAGAAAAAACAGGAAATAAGTGTTGGGGAAGAGGTGGAGAAATATGATCCCTTATACACTGTTGATGGAAAGGTTCATTGTTGGAGTCAATATGGAAAACAGTATAAACATTCCTCAAAAAATTAAAAATAGATGTATCATATGACGCAGCAATTTCACTTCTGAGCATACATCCAAAAGAATTGAATGTAAGAAATTGAGGGGATATTTGCACACCCCTTAAAATAGCAGTACTTTTCATAAAAGTCAAAAGTTAGAAGCAAGCAAAGTGCCTGTCAATGGATAAATGCATATACAAGATGAGGTATATGCACACGATAGAATACTATTCAACCTGAAAAAAAGAATTCTGGCGCATGTTACAACATGGAGAAAATTCAAACATTATGTTAAGTGAAATAAGTCAGTTACAAAAAGGAAAATACTGTATGATTCCACTAACATGAAGTATCTAGGGTGGTTAAATTAATTGAAACAGAAGTGGAATAGTTTTTGCCAAGGTTTAGGGGAGGGAGAAATGGGGAGTGATGTTTAATGGGTATAAAGTTTCAGTTTTTCAAGATGAAATATTTATGGACATTAGTTGCACAACCATATGAATATACTTAATATTATGGAGCTGTATAATTGGAAACAGTTAAAATGGTAAGCTTTTTGTTATGTATTTTTTTGCCACTAGTTTCAAAAAAGGTTGTTTCTAACTACGCTAGCAGCCTGAATGAATCAGTATAGCGTTATTTCACTGAAACATTTTGTTAATCAGTCTGTGCTTCATGCTATTCACAATGTAAAGACACCTGTATGAGTTGTTTCTAACAATACTATTTGTGAGAATTAGATTATCATCACATTCTTGTGAAACCCTATGTTCAGAAACCTGTGCTGCATGTTATACACTCTGTATATACAATGCTTAAATTTGTTTCTAACTGTACTAGCTGTGTGGCTTAATCAGTATACTGTAATTCAGTGAAACAATATCTTTAGGACTCTGTGCTTCAAGGTTTAAATTTTGTAAAGACATCTCTTTAAAGGTGTATTTAACAGTCCTAGAAGCCAGAGTGAATCACTATTTCCAGCACTCTGAACTTAATGTTGCACACAATGTAAAGACATGTAAAAGTTGTTGGTAATTGATGTGATTTAACCTCTATCATCATATTTTTGAAACAATGTGTTCATAAATTTGTGCTGCATGTTCATACTTTTATAAGCACACACGGAAACAATTTTTAATATTGCTACAGGCTTGAATAAAACAGAAGAGTGCTATTTCAGTAAAAAATTGTGGTCAGCACTCTGCTTCATGACACAAATTGTATAAAAGCACATATATTAAAGCATTTCTTTTTTCCTCCCAACTTTATTGAGATATAATTGACATATAACATTGTGTAACTTGTAACTTTAGGTGTACAAAGTGTTGATCTTATACACATTTACATATTGTAATATAATTACCACTGTAGTGTTAGCTCACACTTCCGTCATGTTGCGTAATTATCATATCTTTTTTGTGGTGAGGACACAAGATTTACTCTCAGCAATTTTCAAGTATATAGTACAATATTGTTATTCACATTCACAATACTGTGAATTAAATCCCCAGAATTTATTCTTTCTCTAAATGGAAGCTTGTACTCTTTCACCAACATTTCTCCATTTCCCCCGCCTACCCAGGCCCTGATAACTACCACTATACTCTGTTTCTACAGACTTGATATATTAGATTCCACATATAAGTGATACTATATAGTATTTGTCTTTCTCTTTCATTTCACTTAGCATGATGTCTTCAAGGACCATCTGTGTTGTCATAAATGGTAGGACTTTATCATTTCTCATGGCTGAATAACATTATATATGTATGTATGTATGTATACCTAAAGATCACCTATATATTCACATATTCTTTGTCCATGCATTCTTTGATGGACACTTAGGTTGGTCCCATATCTTGGCTACTGTGAATAATGCTTCAATAAATGTGAAGGTGGAGATATTCCTTCAATAGTCTGGTTTCAATTATTTAAAATACGTACCCAAAGCGGTTTAACTAAATCCCATAGTAGTTGTGTTTTTAGTTTTTTTTGAAGAACCTATGTTTTCCATAGTGGCTGTACCAATGTACATTCCCATCAACAGTGCACAAGGATTTAATTTTCTTCATACACTCGCCAACACTTACCTCTTGTCTTTTTGATGATAGTACTTCTCACAGCTGTGAGGTGATATCTCATTGTGGTTTTGATTTACATTTCTCTAATTATTAGTTATATTCCACACCTTTTTATGTACTCATTGGTCATTTATTTGTCTTTGGAGAAATGTCTATTCAGGTCCTCTGCCCACCTTTTATCTGATTGTTTTTCCCTATTGAGTTGCATGAGTTCCTTATGTATTTTGGATATTAACCCCTTATCAGATATATGGGGTGCAAATATTTTCTCCCATTCCATAGGACACCTTTCCATTTTTTATTATTTTCTCCTGTTTGACTTTTTTCCCCCAGTTTTACTGATATATAATTGACATAAAGCACTGTGTATGTTTAAGGTGTAGAGCATAATGATTTGACTTGCATATGTCATGAAATAATTACCAAAATAAGTTTAGTTAACATCCATCATCACATATAGATATAAAAAATAGAAAAATTTCTTTATCTTGTTATGAGAACTCTTAGGATCTACTCTCTTAACAACTTTCAAATATACCATACAGCAGTCTTAACTACAGTCATGCATTATATAGCAATGTTTTGGTCAATGATGGACCACATATATGATGGTGGTCACATAAGATTAGTACCATATAGCTTAGGTTCATAGTAGGCTATACACCATCTAGGTTTGTGTAAGCACACTTTATGATGTTTGTACAATGGGAAAATTGCCTAATGGCACATTTCTCAAATGTATCCTCGTTATTAAGAAATGCATGACTGCATAGTCATCATGTTGTACATTACATCCCTAGTACTTATTTGTCTTATAATTAGAAGTTTGTATCTTTTGGCAACCTTTCTCCAATTTCTCCATCCCCCACCTTCCCCCTCTGGTAACCACATCTAATCTCTTTTACTATGATTTTTTTAAAATTTACATATAAGTGAGATCATGCAGTATTTGTCTTTGTCTGACTTATTTCACTTAGTATAATGCCCTCAAGGTCCATCCATGTTGTCGCAAATAGCAGGACTTCATTCTTTTTTTAAGGGTGAATAATATTCCAGTGTGTGTGTGTGTACTTATAATCCTACTTCTTTATCCATTCATCTTTCAATGGACACTTAGGTTGTTTCCATGCCTTGGTTGTTGTATGCAATGCTACTATGAAGTGAAGGTTCAGATATTTCTTCAACATAGTGTTTTCGCTTCCTTTGGATATTCCCAGAAGTGGAATTGCAGAATCATATGGTAGTTCTATTTTTAATTTTTTGAGGCATCTCCGTATTGTTTTCCATAGTGGCTGTACCAGTTTACAATCCCACCAACAGTGCACAAAGGTTTCTTTAATCCATTTTGAATTATTTTTGTAAGTAGTGTAAGATAGGGGTCTAGTGTTATTTTATTACATGACAATATCCAATTTTACCCACACCATTTTATTAAAGAAACTGTCTTTTCTCCATTGAGTGTTCTTGGTTCCCTTGTCAAATATTAGTTGATTGTACATACGTGGGTTTATTTCTGAGCTCTCAATTCTGTTCCATTGGTCTATGTGTCTGTTTTTATGTTAGTACCACACTGTTTTAATTACTATAGTTTTGTAGTACAATCTGAAATCAGGAAGTGTGATGCTTTCTGCTTTATTCTTCTTTCTCAGGATTGCTTTGGCTATTTAAAGTATTACATGGTTCCATATAACTTTTAGGATGGTTTTCTCTATTTTTTATTTTTAAAAAGCCATTAAAATCTTCATAGCGTTTGCTGTGATTCTGTAGATGGTTTGGGGTAGTATGGGCATTTAAACAATATTATTTCTTCCAATCCTTGATCATAGGATATCTTCCCGCTTATTTGCATTTTCTTCCATTTCTTTCATTAGTGTCTTGTGGTTTTCAGTACAGAGATCTTTTACCTCTTTGGTTGAATTTATTCCAAAGTATTCACTGTTTTTGTTGCTATGGTAAATAGGATTATTTTCTTTGTTTCTTTTTTGGATAATTATTGTTAGTATATAGAAATGCTTATAATTTTGTATGCTAATTTTCTATCCTACAACTTCACTAAATTTGATGATTAGATCGACAGTTTTTTGGTGGTACTTTTAGGATTTTTTATACATAAGGTTATGACATCTGCAAACAGAGCCAATTTTACTTCTTCCTTTCCAATTCTGATGACTTTTATTTTGTTTTCTTTCCTGATGGCTCTGGCTAGGACATCCAGTACTATGTTGAATAGGAGTCATGAGAGATGTACTTTTGTCTTGTTACTGCTATTAGAGAAAAATTTTTCAAATTTTCACCACTGAGCTGGTTATCAGTATGCTTGTTACATATGGCCTTATTATTTTGAGGTACATTCTTTGTATACCTAATTTGTTAAGAGTTTTTCTTAAGAATGGATCTCGAATTTTGTCATATGCTTTTTCTGCATCTGTTGAGATAATCATGTGATTTTTTTCTTTGATTCTAATAACGTGATGTATTACATTTATTGATTTGTGCATGTTGAACTATTCTTGCAACCCACGAATAAATAACACTTGGTCATGGTGAATTCAATGTACTGATATTTTGTTGAGGGTTTTTTTTGCATATATGTTCATCAGAGATTTTGGCCTGTAGTTTGTTTTCTTGTATTGTACTTTTCTGGCTTTGGTATCAGGGTAATGCTGACTTCATAAAATGAGTTTGGGAGTCTTCCCTTTTTTATTTTTTGGAAGAATTTGAGAAAGATTGGTGTTAATTCTTTTTAAATGTTTGGTAAAAATTTAACTATAAAGCTATTTGGTCTTAGGCTTTACTTCATTGGGGTATTTTTGATTAATGGTTTAATCTTCTAACTAATAATTGGGCTCTTCAGTTTATTATTTCTTCCTCATTCATTCTTGATAGGTTGTAAGTTTCTAAGAATTTTTCCATTTCTTTGAAGTTGTCCAATTTGTTGGCATATAGTTTTTCATAGTAGCCTATTATGTTCCTTTCTATTTCTGTTGTCAGTTGCAATATCTCCTTCTTCACTTATAATTTTATTTAAGTCCGGTCTCTTATTTCTTTAGTTATTCTACCCAAAATTTTGTCAATTTTGTTTACCTTTTCAAAGAAACAACTTTCTCTTGCTTTTAAATTACTTTCTTTGTCTTTGACTTTTGGTAATTTAGTTATAATGTGTCTTGGTGTAGCCCTTTTTGGGTTCAACCTATTTGGGATCTTTTGGGCCTTATGGATCTGGACGTCCATTTCTCTCCTCAAGTTTGAGAAGCTTTCAGTCATTAGTGCTTTCAATATACTTTCTGCCTCTTTCTTTTTCTCTTCTCCTTCTGGAATTACCATAATGCAGATATTGTCTCTTTTGATAGTTTCCCAAGAGTCCCGTAGGCTTTTTTCACTCTTTTATTTTATTTATTTTTTTTAAAGATTGGCACCTGAGCTAACAACTGTGGCCAATCTTTATTTTTCTGCTTTATCTCCCCAAATTCCCCCTGGTACATAGTTGTATACCCTAGTTGCAGGTCCTTCTAGTTGTGGCATATGGGCTGCTGCCTCAACATGGCCTGATGAGCGGTGCCATGTCCGCACCCAGGATCCAAACCCTGGGCCACTGCAGTGGAGTGTGCGGACTTAACCACTTGGCCACGGGGCTGGCCCCTCTTTTTTTTATTGTTCCTCTGACTGGATAATTTCAAATGTCCTACCTTCTAGGTAGTTGATTCTTTCTTCTGCATGATCAAATCTATTTTTGAAACTCTATTTAGTTCTTCAATTCAGTCATTGAATTTTTCACCTCTAGGATTTCTGTTGTTTTCATGATTTCTATTTTGTTAACTTCTCATTTTGTTCATGCATTGTTTTCCTAATTTTGTTTACTTGTCTGACTGTGTGTTCTTGTTCACTAAGCTTCTTTAAAAGGATTATTCTGAATTCTTTATCTGACAGTTCATAGATCTCTATTTCTTTAGAGTCAGTTATTGGAGCTTTATTAGTTTCCTTTAGTGGTGTCATATTTACCTAATTTTTTTGTGATCCTTGATTCCTTTTGTTGGTATCTCTACATTTGAGTAAGTGGTACCTCTTCCAGACTTTATAAGTTTGCTTTTCCAGAGACAGTTCTTCACCAGTCATCTCATCTCATCTCACTTTGGGTTTCTGGATGTATCAGCAGGTAATGTCCTTGGGCAGGTGAGGCCTGCTATCAGGGTTTATTATTGAAGCCACTGCTAAAGCTCTGATGGTGGGTGAGAGTGCCACTGGCTGAGAACATTTTGGCAGGACTCCTGGTTTGGTTTTCTGTCCAAGTGAGGCTTTAGGAATTGCCCCCATGGTTCCTGGGTTCTCTGGCTAGGCTTATAGGTGGTCAAGGCTGGATACTATACTCAGTAGTAGGAGGGGCTATAAATTAGCTCCCCTGACATCATGAGGCAGCACAACAGGCTCCAGGTACTGCATGAATTATTGTTTGTGAACTAGAATTAAACAAGACTATGCACTGATTTCTTGGGCCAGACAGGGCCACTGATTATGTTCTACAGATGGCAAAAGCCACAGACTTTGCTCTATGTTCAAGTCCCAATGGAATCAGGGCTGTTGAATAGGCTAATCAGGTTCCCATGTGCTCTGGTTAGGTTTCCTGGTCAGGTAGACTGAAGGCTATGTTTAGCAATGAGTGGAGCCATGAATAGTCTCCCTGCCTGAGTGGAGCAGGAAAAATGGTTCCAAAGCCAGCAGGCTCCTTTGTTGTCTTGACTCAAGCCAACCCACTCCCCAAGTTCCCTGCTTGAACAGGCTTTCCTCTGCAGATGATCAGCTCTGCCCTCTCTACTCTCTGCTCAAGCATTACTGGGCTATGCAGCTTCCAGGTGTTATGGCCAGGCTTTCTAATCAGACAGGCTGGGAGCTATATTCATAAGTGGGTGTGGCTACGAAGGAGCTCCTCTGCCTGGGTGGAACAGGAGGGCCAGCTCCAAGCAGCCTCCCAGGTGTTCTGAGTCAGTCTTTCTTGTTGAGAGGGTCATGAAGCTACTCTTAGAAATAGGTTGGGCTATGAATTACATCCCCTTCCTGGGAGGAACAGGCAACCAAGTCCAAGCCTGGAAGGGCTCTATTGTCTTGACTCAATCTGACCTACTCCCCAAGTTCCTTGGCCAAACAGTACCACAGGCTTTGCTTCACAGTTGATCAGAACTGCTTGCTGTACTCTCTGCTTGAGTGTTGCTGGGCTACATAGATTCCAGGTGTTCCAGCCAGTCTTTCTGGCCAGATAGGGCCAGGAGCTACACTCAGCTATAGACCAGGCTATGACTCAGCTCCCTTACCTGGGTGAAGACAGGATAGGGTCAAGGGCCATTAAAGGCTTTTTGGTTGAGGACCCAAATCAAGCAGACCTACACCCTACTGAATTCCCTCATCAGACTGCAACCTTCTTGGCTTTACAGATGAGCAAAGCCACTGGTTGGGAGTACTACTTGGGCACTGCAGGTGTTTGCACCTCCCACATAAACAGTAATCTTTACTGCATATATTGAAGATTTTGTTCTTATTATCTTTATGTTAAATCAGAGTATAGGGTGTTGCTCCCTTCTCTGATGCATAGCCAGTAAAACAAAGATTATCAGTAACTGAGACAAGATGTCTGCCCCCACCTGGAGACTAGCCTTTAAATAACTAGCCTGTAGTCTTTGTTCTGTAAAACGGTTCTTTCTGACATTAGTCAGCCATCTTCCTCCTTGCAAACAAACTGTAATAAAACCCTTTCTCTCCTACCACCTTGCCTCTCAACTATTGGCATGTCTTGAGGTGAGTAGATGGCCCCCCTCTTGGATAGAGACACAGGTAGAAACTCAATATGCCAAGATCAAAGTGCTGATTGTTACAAGTCTCTTCCCCCTTCTCCAGCACAATCTGATTCCCAGTGACCACATCCCACCGGTTTCCCTGCATTCCCTGTAGGGTAAGACCATGTTGGGAACTCCCAAGATGTAACCCACAACATTTCAGGAGCTGGATGTCCTCCTTGACTTCTTTTCTTCCACTGTAGTAACTGCAGGCTCAGCAGAGACCTCTCAGCATGGTGGAATGCCAGCCTGGGGGAGGGGCAATGCAGTCAGTATATAGGTGCTCCTCTTACTCTTCTAATGTGGTCTCTTTGGTGCTTGGGATGTGCTTCAGTCTCGCTTTCATGTTCCAGGATTTTCTCAGTCGTATCTTGTTCATAAATAATTGTTAGATTTTTGGGAAGAAAAGCAAAGCCAGGAATGACCATCTTGGTGACATCACTTCTCCTGTTGATTATTTCTTTTGCTACACAGAATCCTTACTTTGATATTTTAGTTTTTCCTTTGCTTCTTGTACTTTGGTGTCATATCCATAAATATGTTGCCAGGACCTATGACAAGCAAAGTTTTCTATTCGTTTTCTTATAGAAGTTGTATGGTTCTAATTTTAATTTATGTGAGTGGTGTATGATAAAATTCCAATTTCATTTTTTTCATGCAGTTATCCAGTTTTCCCAAGACCATTTAATAAACAGACTATCCTTTCTGCATTGAGTATTGGCTCCCTTCTCAAATATTTGTTGACCATATATGTGAGTGTTTATTTCTGGCCTCTCAATTCTGTTCCATTCAACTATATGTATATTTTTATGCCACTACCATACTGTTTTGATTACTGTAGCTTTGTAGTATAGTTTAAAATCAGGAAGTGTTTTGCCATCAGTTTTGTTCTTCTTTCTCACCATTCCTCTAATATTCAGAGTCTCTCATCATTGCATGACAATTTAGGGTATTTTCTCTATTTCTGTGAAAAATACCATTGGAACCTTGATAGTGACTGCATTGAATCTATAGATGGCTTTGGGTAGTATGGACATTTTAACAATATTTATTTCTTATCCATGAACATGGGATGTCTGTCCATTCGTTTGTTGCTTCTTCAATTTCTTTCATAAATGTTTCATAGTTTTGGTATATAGATCTGTCACTTCCTTGTTTAAATTTATTTTTTAGTATTTTATTGTTTTTAATTCTACTGTAAATGATATATTTTTATGTCATTTTCAGATAGTTCATATACATAACAAAGCAAAGCACATATATAGACATGTTTCTGTGTTTGAATCAGTACACCAAAATTTCTGTAAAAACCTGCTCAACATTCTCTGCTGAATGTTATATATTCTGCAAAGACACATGTATAAAAGGGTTTTCTAGCCATGTTAGCTATGTGAATAATGCAATAAAATACTATTTAAATGAAACAAGTGATCAGTACTCTGTGCTATGTGTTCTTCAATCCATAAAGGCACATGTATAAAGGGTGTTTCTAACAGCACTAGCTGCATGAATAAATAAGGATAGTGGTTTTTCAGTGAAACAGTTTGCTAAGCATTGTGTGGTTTTCATTTTGTAAAGTCACAGGTATAAATGTTGTTTCCAACAGTGAATGAATCAATACAGTGATATTACTGTGAAACACCATGCTAAGCATTCTATGTTTCAAGTTATACACTTTGTAAAGACACGTGTATTAGACCGTTTCTAATAACACCAGCAGGTTTGGTGAGCAAGCATAGTGGCACGTCACTGAAACACAATGTTCAGCATCCTCTGTGGCACATTTACACTTTGTAAAAGCACATAGGTAAGAGTGGTTTCTATTAGGGATGGCTTTGTGTATGAATCAATTACTATTTCTTTAGTGAGACTGTGTTCAGCAAGTAGTGCTACAATTTATTATACTCTGCAAAGAAACAGGTAAAATGTCTTTCTAACAGTGCTAGCAGTGTAAATTAATCAGTACTGCGCTAGTTCAGTGAAAGACTGTACTCAGCACTTTTTGCTACATGGTATATATTCTGTAAAGGCGCATGCATAAAGGTGTTTAAAACAGTACTAGCTTCAGTAATGAATCAGCATAATGCTATCACAGTGAAGCACTGTGCTCCATCCTCTGCACTTCATGTTGTGTACTTTGTTACGGCACACACATAAAAGATGTTTTTAAGTGCTAGCTGCTCGAATAAAACCATATAGTGCTATTTCAGGGAAAGAATTTTCTCAGCACTTTGTGAAAAACGTTGTACAGTCTTTTCAGGCACACATATAAAATATGTTTCTAATATTGTCAGCTGTATCAATGAATCAGTATAGAGCCATTTCTTTGAAATATTGGGTCCAGAAGCTATGATACAAGTTATTCATTCTGTAAAGTCACATGTATAAAAAGGTTTCTAAAAGGGCTAGGTTTGTGTTTGAATCAGTACACTGCTGTTTCAGTCAATTAATATTTAGTAAATATGTGCTTCAAATTATATACTATATAAAGTTTCTATTATAAATGGTGTTTCTAACAGTGCCAGCAGCCTGAATAAATCAGTGTAGTGATATGAAGGTGAAACGTTGTGTTCAGCACTTTGTGCTGAATATTAGTACTGTATGCTGTTCATTCTGTAAAGAAACGTGTAACATTTCTTTGTAGCAGTGCTCTTTTTGTGAATTATCCTCTATCATCTTATGTTAGTGAAACACTGTATTTGGTACACTGTGCTGCCAGTTATATATTCTGTAAAAGCACTTATATAAAAGTGTTTTTAATAGTACTAACTTCATGAATGAGTCAGTATAGTGCTAATCCAGTTAAACACTGTGTTAATGATTTCGTTTCATGTTATGCAGTATTGGAAAACACCATTTGTAAATGTTATTTCTAACAATTCTGTCCTTTATGAATGGATCATTAATTGATATTTCAGTGAAAATCTATGCTCATCATTCTGTGCTGAAAGTTATACATTCTGTAAAGACACTTGAATAAAAGATGTTTCTAAGACCATTAAGAGCCTATGTGAATCAGTATAGTGCTACATTAATGAAACACTGTTTAATACTCTGTGCTATTTCTTATATGATCTGTAAAGCCATATATGTACATTTTTTCAAAATATTGTTAGCTCTGTGAGTGAATCACTGTAGTGCTGGTATGGTTAAATTCTGTGCTCAGACTTCCGTGCTACAAGTAATAAATTAGTAAAGGATCAGGTATAAAGGCTTTTTTCCTAAAAGTGCTAATATTCTGATGGAATCAGTATCCTGATATTACACTCTGTAAAGAAACATACGCAAAAAGTTTTTCTAAGAGCATTAGCTCTGTGAATTGTCATGCTCCTACTCAAGTGAAATACTGTATTCAGTATTCTATGCTGCATTTTATACATTAAGTAAATAAACGTGTTTATCAATACTTGTGTGAATTAAACGGTATCATAATTTTAGTGAAACACTGCTCAGCACATTTAAGGATTTTATGTATTCTGTAAAAGCACAAAAGTAAAAGATATTTCTATTGGTGCTAGCAGTGCAAATGCTGTCAGGATTGTGATTTTTCAATGAAACACTACATTCTGTCTTACACATGATGCGCTCTGTCAAGGCACATAGTAAAAGTTGTTTCTATTTGGGCTATATATGTGAATGTGTGATTATAGTGCGATTTCAGTGAAACATTCATCAGCACTCCATGTCGTAATTTATAAATTATATAATGCTCACGTGTAAAATGTGTTTCTAACAATGTTATCATCTTAAATGAATGTCTGTAGTGCCATTTCAGTGTTCAGAACTCTGTACAGTATATTATACAACCTGTGAAGGCACAATCATAAAAGGGGTTTCTAACAGTAGTGCTACTTCAGTGAAATATTTTGTTCAGCAATCTGCACTTCATGTTCATTGCACATAAGAAACTCTGTAAGGTGAGTGATTAAAAGACATTTATAACTATGCCATTGTGTGTGTTAAACAACGTCCAGCTATATCTCTAAAATACTGTCCTCAGGACTCTGGAAAGGTGTCATATTACGTAACGGCACATGTGTAAAAGTTGGTTCTAACAGACAGGAACAGTTGCATGAGTCAATCAGTATCCTACTATTTTCATGAAACTTTTTGTTCAACACATTATGTAGCGAACATCTCCTAGAAAGGCGGCTGAAATGCCATTTCTTTCCAGCCCTGATCTCACCGCTTTAGAACTTCTGCTTCTGCCAGATTTCCATCTTGCCAACCCTGCTCACAATAAATGCCTACATCTTCCCCTCAAGCACCGGGGCCAAGGCCCAAATGATTGTGCTTCCAATTGCTTGGGAGGAGAGAGACAAGAGGCTTTAAACCAACAACCCTTGGGCACTGGTGGAGAGCTTGTCAGAAAGCATCTAATTCAGGAAGTCCCCTTTGCTCTCAGTCTTGGCCTACATTGCTCTAGAGGTGGAAGGCACAAAGCACTGCCTCCAATCCTCAAGGGGAAACAAGCCCCAAACCCTCTTGGTTCCAGCACTTTAGGAAGCTCAGAAAGAACTCGCTTTCCACAGTGCTCTTATAGCGTACCAGGAACCTCTGCTACAAAGGCAGCTGAAAGGCCATTTCTTCCCAGCCCTGATATCGCCGTTTTAGAACTTCTGCTTCTGCCACATTTCCATCTTGCCAACCCTCCTCAGACCAAATGCCTACGGCTTCCCCTTAAGCAATGGGGCTGAGGCCAAAGTGATAGGGCTTCCACATGCTTAGGAGGAGAGAGATAAGAGCCTTTTAATGACCCGCCCTTGTGCACTGGTGGAGAGAGTGTCAGAAAGCACCTATGGAAGAAAGGCCCCTTAGCTCTCACTGTGCACTACATTGGTCTAGAGGAGGAAGGCACCAAGCACTGCCCCCATCCCTCAAGGGGAGGCAAGCCACTAACCATCTCGCTTCCAGCTCTTTAGGAAGCTGAGAAAGAACTCGCTTTCCACAGTGCTCTTACAGCGTACCGGGAACCTCACCTACAAAGGCGGCTTAAACACCGTTTCTTTCCCGGCCTAATCTCGCCGCTTTAGAACTTCTGCTTCTGCCAGATGTCCATCTTGCCAACCCTGCTCACAACAAATGCCTACATCTTCCCCTCAAGCAATGGGGCCAAGGCCCGAATGATTGTGCTTCCACATGCTTAGGAGTACAGAGACAATAGGCTTTTCACCAAGAGCCCTTGGGCACTGGTGGAGAGCTTGTCGGAAAGAACCTGATTCAGGAACCACCCTTTGCTCTCAGTCTTGGCCTACATTGCTCTAGAGGTGGAAGTCACAAAGCACTGCCTCTATCCCTCAAGTGGAGACAAGCCACAAACCGTCTTGCTTCCAGCTCTTTAGGAAGCTCAGAAAGAACTCCCTTTCCACAGTGCTCTTACAGTGTACCAGGAACCTCTCCTAGAAAGACACTTGAAACGCCATTTCTTTCCAGCCCTGATCTCGTCGCTTTAGAACTTCTGCTTCTGCCAGATTTCCATCTTGCCAACCCTGCTCACAATAAATGCCTACATCTTCCCCTCAAGCACCGGGGCCAAGGCCCAAATGATTGTGCTTCCAATTGCTTGGGAGGAGAGAGACAAGAGGCTTTTAACCAAGAGCCCTTGGGCACTGGTGGAGACCTTGTCAGAAAGCATCTAATTCAGGAAGTCCCCTTTGCTCTCAGTCTTGGCCTACATTGCTGTAGAGGTGGAAGGCACAAAGCACTGCCTCCAGCCCTCAAAGGGAGACAAGCCACAAAACGTCTTGCTTGCAGCTCTTTGGGAAGCTGAGAAACAACTCGCTCTCCACTGTTCTCTTACAGCCTACTGGGAACCTCTCATACAAATGCCTGTGAAATGCAGTTTCTTTCCAGCCCTGATCTCGCCGCATTAGAACTTCTGCTCTCAGCCGTTTCCTACATTGCTCTAGAGCGGGAAGGCACAAAGCACTGCCTCCATCCATCAAGGGGAGACAAGCCACACACCGTCTTGCTTCCAGCTCTTGGGAAGCTGAGGAAGAACTTGCTTTCCAGAGTGCTCTTACAGCCTACCGGGAACCTCTCATACAAAGGAATGTGAAATGCAGTTTCTTTCCAGCCTTGATCTGGACGCTTTAGAACTTCTGCTTCTGCCACAGTTCCGTCCTTCCAGCACCGCTCAGACCGAATGTCCACATCTTCCCCTTAAGCAACTGGGTGGAGGACGGAATCATTGTGCTTCCACATGCTTAGGAGGAGAGACACAAAAGGCTTCTAACCACCCGCCCTTGTGCAGTGATAGAGAGTGTGTCCGAAAGCACCTATGTCAGAAAGGCCCCTTTGCTCTCAGCCGTGTCCTACATTGCTCTAGAGGTGGAAGGCACAAAGCACTGCCTCCGTGCCCCAAAGGGAGACAAGCCACAAACCGTCTTGCTTGCAGCTCTTTGGGCAGCTGAGAAACCACTCGCTCTCCACAGTGCTCTTACAGCCTACCGGGAACCTCTCATACAGAGGCCTGAAACACAGTTGCTTTCCACCCCAGATCTGGCCGCATTAGAACTTCTGCTCTCAGCCGTGTCCTACATTGCTCTAGAGGTGGAGGGCACAAAGCACTGCCTCCATCTCTCAAGGGGAGACAAGCCACCAACCCTCTTGCTGGCAGCTCTTTGGGAAGCTGAGAAAGAGCTCACTTTTGACAGTGCTCTTACAGCCTACCGGGAACCTCTCATACAAAGGCCTGAAGCACAGTTTCCTTCCAGCCGTGATCAGGCTGCATTAGAACTTCTGCTCTAATACATGTCCAACATTGCTGTAGAGGTGGAAGGCACAAAGCACTGCCTCCAGCCCTCAAAGGGAGGCAAGCCACAAACCGTCTTGCTTGCAGCTCTTTGGGAAGCTGCTTGGGTGATTTCCCCTCGTCTTTCATCTAGCTCGCTGATCCATTCTTCTGCTTCCTCTACTCTGCAAGTGAGTCCCTCTAGTGAATTTCTTGAGTATTGTATTTTTCACTTCTGATTGTTTTTTTTATATCTTCCATTTCTTTGCTGATGTGCTCACTGTGTTCATCCATTCATCTCTGCATATCTGTGACCATCCTCATTAGATTTTGTTTGAATTCTTTGTCAAGTAGGTTGCTAGTTTCTGTTTCACTTAGTCCTTTTTCTGGGGTTTTGTACTGTTCCATCGCTTGGAAAGTATTCCTTTGCCTCCTTATTATGCCTCTTTCTCTGTGCTATTTTCTTTGTACTAGGTGAGTCGGCTATGTCTCCTGATCTTGGGAAGTGGCCTTATGTATGCCTTATGAGGCACAGCAGGGTGGTTCCCTCTTATCACCAAACCATAAGAACCGGGAGTGACCCCTTTGTGGGCTACTTGTGTTCTTCTGCTGTGGCAGGGTTGCTCCCACTGCAGGTACCCAGGGACTCTGATCTTTTCTTTCCTGGCCAGCTGTTTGTAAATCCAGTTTGGGGAGCCTCAGCACTGTTGGCTACAAAGTCTATCAGCACACTCTTATTGCAATTGTCCTCTTAATTGGGCTGGTACCCAGTGTAGCTGGTTACTGGCCCTTGGCATGGGGACACTCAATTGCTTCATGCTTTGGAAAGTGGAGCTGATCCTTTTTATGGCTATTGGTGAAGCACAAGTCTTCTGCCACTGATAAGCCTCACCCCCCACAGGACCACATACACTGTCAACACAGTCCTGGTCTATGCACACTTCTCAACCCCCTGGAGCATAGCCCAATGCCACACTACAGAGTGCCCCATGTCTCCCCAAATTCCCCCCACAGTTCACCTGGTCCTCACACAGGCTCTGCCCCACAGAGGCAGACACCCTTGCCTGCCTGTGGAAGATCAAGGCAGTCAGTCAATGCAGGCTGAAAAGTAGCCTGAGGGCTTGCTGTTAGGTGGGGCCAGTCCCTAAGGTGGGTTGCCTGCCTGCCTGAACTGGATTAAATCTGTTCTCTAGTGGGTGTGGCAGACCCCTGGGCTAACAGGCCAATGGATGCACCTCAATGGCCCCCACTGGTATCTGTATCAGCACACCAGGATCAGCTCAGAACAATGGCCCCCACCAATGTCTCAGTCTCCGGAGAGGTCCCTCCTCTCACCAAGATGCCCCCAGATCCCACCAGGTGAGTCTCTTTTCACCAAAGGACAGTCAGCCTTCTCTCTGGTGATTGTAGGTTGTTGCAATGAGTCAGTTTGTGAGTGGGCCCTTTAAGACCTGGGTCTTTTTGGCTTTTTACCAATAGCTTTTCTGGGGGTGTCCTTGCTGCAGTTAATAACCAGCAAAGCCAGACAGTTAGACCTCCATCTCAGCTGGGCTGAGTCCAAAGGATGCTTATAGCAGTGTCGCCCCCACTTGGGACCGCACTCCACCAGGGAGGGCTGCGTACATTAGGGTGACTCCCGCCTGGCCAGCTGAGAAGCTCCACTGCTCCCAAAGGTGGCTTTTGTCCTCTCCAGCCAGAATTACTGCCTCTTCTGCCTTCATTAGGACTGTCCCTTGTCATGGGGGTTCTTTTTATCCAGTTTTCAGTTTTCAATCCATGGTAATTCTTCCAAAAAGTGTTATAACCTGGTTGTGTTCATGGGAGGAGACAAGTTGAATATCTCCTCACACTGCCGTCTTGATGAGAAATTCCATTTCTGTCCCTTTGTTCTATTTCTGTGAAAAATGTCATTGGGATTGTGATTGGCACTGCATTGAATCTTTAGATTGCTTTATATAAGGACATTTTAACTACGTTTATTCTTCAAATCCAACAGAATAGAATACTTCTCCATTTCTTTAGCTTTTCTTCAATATCTTGTTCTTTTCAACATCTACATCTTTCACATCTTTGGTTAAATTTCTTCTTAATTATCTTATTCTTTTTGTTGCAATTGTAAGTGGGATTATATTCTTGATTTCTCTTCTGTAAGTTTGTTTTTACTGTATATAAATGCAACTGATTTTTGTATATTGATTTTGTGTCCTGTAGTTTCACTGCATTTACTGCCAGACTGAGTAAGAAAAAGAGACAGATGATTCAAATAAATAAAATCAGAAATGACACAGGAGAAATTACAACAGATACCACAGAAATACAAAGGATTACAAAACAGTACTATGAGATGCTACATGTCAACAAATTGCATAACCTGGAAGAAATAGATAAATTCTTAGAATCATACAACCTCCTAAAACTGAACCAAGAAGAAAGAGAGAATCTTCATAGGACAATCACAAGAAAAGAAATTGAAAAAATAGCTAAAAACCTCCCCCTCAAAAAAAGCCCAGGACCAGACGGCTTCTCTGGTGAATTCTACCAAACATTCAAAGGAGATTTAATACCTATGCTTCTCAAACTGTTCCAAAGTATTGAAGAGGACAGATACTTCCTAACTCATTCCACAAGGCCAAGATTACCCTAATACTGAAACAAGACAAGAACAACACAAAAAAGGAAACTCCAAGCCAGTATCACTGATGAACATAAATGCAAAATTTGTCAACAAAATATTAGCAAATCAAATATAATACATTAAAAGGATAATATACCACAATCAAGTGGGATTTATTCCAGTGATGCAGGGATGGCTCAACATCTGCAAATCAATCAATGTGATACAACACATTAACAAAATAAAGAATCAAAATCACCTGATAATCTCAATAGATGCTGAGAAAGAATTTGACAGGATCCTACAACAATTTAAGATAAAATGCCTCAATCAAATGGGTACAGAAGGAAAGTACCTCAGCATAATGAAAGCCATACATGGCAAATGCACAGTGAACATCATACTTAATGGTAAAAAACTGAAAGCTATTCTTGTGAGAACAGGAACAAGAGAAGGATGTCCACTCTTGTCACTCTTATTCAGTATAGTACTGATAGGGTTAGCCAGAGCAATTAAGCAAGAAAAAGAAAAAAAAAGAAGCAAAATTGTAAAGGATGAAGGAATAGTATCACTATTTGTGGATGACATGATTATGTATATAGATAACCCTAAAGAATCCATGAAAAGTCTACTAGAAATAATCAACAAATCCAGTAAAGTTGCAGGGTACAAAATCAACTTACAAAAATCAGTGGCATTTCTATACTCTAATAATGAACTAGCAGGAGAAGAAATCCAGGATACAATTCCATTTACAATTACAACAAAAAGAATAAAATACCTAAGAATAAATTTAACAAAGGAGGTAAAAGACATACACTGAAAACTGTAAGATATTATTGAAAGAAATTGAAGAAGATATGTACGAATGTAAAGATAGTTCATGCTCATGGATTGGAAGTATTTACATAGTTAAAATGTCCATAAGGCATACATAGTTAAATATCCAATCTACAGATTCAGTGCAATCTCAGTCAGAAACCCAATGACATTCTTCATTGAAATACAATAAAGAATCTTAAAATTTATATGGAACACACAATAGACCTCAAATAGCTAAAGCAATCTTGTAAAAAAGAACAAAGTTGCAGATATCATACTCTATGACTTCAAAATATACTAAAAAGCTGTAGTAATAAAAGCAGCATGATACTAGCAGAAAAATAGACACACAGATCCATGGAACAGAATTGAAAGCCCAGAAATAAAACCATACATCTACGGACAGCTAATCTTTGACAAACAACCCAAGAACATACAACAGAGAAAGGAAATTCTCTTCAATAAATGGTGTTTGGAAAACTGGACAGTCATGTGAAGAACAAAAGTAGATCATTATCTGACACCATACACAAAAATGAACTGAAAATGGACTAAAGACTTGAATGTAAGACCTGAAACTGTAAAACTCCTAGAAGAAAATACAGGCAGTAAACTGGACAGTCATGTGAAGAACAAAAGTAGATCATTATCTGACACCATACACAAAAATGAACTGAAAATGGACTAAGGACTTGAATGGAAGACCTGAAACTGTAAAACTCCTAGAAGACAATACAGGCAGTAAACTCTTTGACATCAGTCTTAGTGATATCGTTTTGAATATTATGTCTACCCAGGCAAGGGAAACAAAAGGAAAAATAAACATATGTGACTACATAAAACCAAAAAATTTCTGCAAGGCAATGAAAACCATCAAAAAAATGAAAAAGCCTGCCAACTTGGAGAAAATATTTGCAAATTGTATATCCGACAAAGGATTAATTTCCAAAATATATAAACTCATACAACTCAATAAAAAAAAGAAACAAGCAACCCAATCAAAATATGAACGAAAGATTTGAACAGACTTTTTCCCAAAGAAGATATACAGATGGGCAACAGGCACATGACAAGATGTTCAACATCACTAACTATTAGGGAGAGGCAAATCAAAACTACAATGAGCTATCACATCATACCCATTAGAATAACTATAATTAACAGGAAAGACAATGAGTTTGAAGAGGAAGTGGAGAAATGGGAATCTTCGTATCATCATACACTGCTGGTGGGAATGAAAACCATGGAAAATAGTACGGAGATTTATCAAAAACTTAAAAATTGAACTACTGTATAATCCAGCTTCTTGGTATTTATCCAAAGAACATGAAATCAATAATTCTAAAAGATATATCCACCCCTATGCCCATCACAGCATTATTCACAGTAGCCAAGATGTGGAAGCAGACCAAGTGCCCATTAACAAATGAATGGATAAAGAATATGTGGTATATGTATGTGTATATATATATATATATATATATATATATATATATATATTCTCAGCCATGAGAAGACACAATTTTACCATTTGCTACAACACATATGGACCTTGAGGGTATTATGCTAAGCAAAATAATTCAGATCAAAAAAGACAAATACCATATGATTTCACTCTTATGTGTAAGATGAAAAAACAAGCACAAGGATAAGGAGTACAGATTCGTGGTTACCAGAGGAAAAGGGGGTTGGGGAAGGGTGAAATGGGTAAAGGGGCACATGTGTATGGTGATGGATTAAACACTAGATTCTTGGTGACAAACAAGATGCAATCTGTACAGAAACTGAAATATAGTCATGTACACCTGAAATTTACAGTGTTGTAAGCCAATATGACCCCAATAAAATAAGAAAAAAGCAAAAGAACACCTTTTATACATGTCCCATTACAAAATCTATAACATGCATTACAGTTACATTGCTTCACTGCTATAGCACTATACTGATTCATTAAAGGAGCTAGCACTGTTAGGAAAAATGTTTACCTATGTGCCTTTATTTATTCACACAGTTAGCACTACAAAAGAGAGATTCTGAAATGTGCCTTCAGAGCGTATAACGAAGTACAAGTAACTATAAGCAAAATTTTTTGCTAAAATAACTGTGCTAATTTATTCATGGAGCTTTCATGAATAGAAACACATTTACAAAGTGTATAGCATTGCAACACATTACCCTGGACATAGTGTTTTGTTGAAATAGTTTGATACCAATTACATTATATAACACAGAATGCTGAATACACTATTTCACTGAAATAGCATGATATCCATACATTCATATAATACTGTTAGAAACCCCTTTATACATGTGGCTTATACCTGAAGATTTCCAGTAAGTATATCAAGCAGCAAATATTGCTGAAAATGATGTTTAACTGAAGGAAAAGTAAAATGATTTATTCACACAGATATCACAGTTAAAAGAAACATATAAATGTGCCTTTACATAGTGTGATAACATGAAGCACAGATTACTGAAAACAGCATTTGATTGAAAGGGCACTATACTGATTCATTCATGCAGCTAGCACTTTTCGAAAAAACTTTTACACGTATTTCTTTACAGAGTTTATAACATGCCACACAAAATGGTGAGCAACTTGTTCCACTTAAATTGTAGGATACTGATTCATTAATGTTAGAAACAAGTTTTACATAAGTCAATAAATGCGCATAACAAGAAGCATAGAGGACTGAATAATACATTTCATTGAAATAGCATGATACCAATTCAATCACATGGATAACATTGTTAAAAAATCTCACGTGTCTTTACGGGGTTTATAACATGTAGCACAGAGTTCTGAACACAGTGTTTCACTAAAAGAGCACTGTGTATAGTATAACATGCATCACAGTAAGCTGAAAACTTTGTTTCAAGAAATAGCACTATGCTTATTCTCTCCTACAAGTAGTGCAGTGAGAGATGACCTTTACATATGAGACTTTACAGTGTGTATAAAATATATTTCAGAGTGATGAACAATTGTTTCACTAAAATAGCAGTATACTGATATATTCACGAATGAAGACTGTTTAAAACACTTATTATACACTTGCCTGTATTGAGAATATAGCATGCAGCACAGAGTGATGAACATATAGTTTCACGAAAATAGCACTATGATGATTCAGACTGCAAGGATTGTTACAATTTTTAAACTTGTGCCTTAGAACAATTTTAACATACAGCTTATTGTTGTCAGCATAGTGTTTGCCAGTATAGCACTATACAAATTATTGAGGAAACCAGCACTTTTAAAAACAATATTTATACATGTGCCTTTACAGAGTGTATATCAAGCAACACAGAGTGATAAACAGTGTTTCATTAAAATGCAATGATAGAGTCATATACAAATGGGACACTCTGTGAAACCCTTTCAACCATGTAGATTGATGTAACAGAGGGCATATCAGGCATCTCAGATTGCTGAACACAGTGTTTCACTGAAATAACACTATACTGATTTATTTATGCAGCTAGCACCTTTAGAAACAACTTTTACGTATGTACCCTTATATAGTGTATAACATGGAGTACAGAGTGCTAAATAGAGTATTTCATCTAATAGGAGTATTGAAATTCATTCTCAAAATAGCACTTTGAAACCAGTTTTACACTTGTGCCTTTGGAAAGTGTATAGCATACAGCACAGATTGCTGAACACAGATTTTCACTAAAATAGTTCTATAATAATTCATTCATGTAACTAGCACTTAAATTCATGTGTCTTTACAGAACACACAATATGCAGCACAGAGAGCTGACCACTGTTTCACTGAAATAGTTCTGTAATGATTATTCAGGCAGTTATCACTATTAGAAATAACTTTTATGTTTGACTTTTAATCATTCACACCATTAGCACTGTTTTACTCAACTTTACACGTATGCCTTTACATAGTATATACAGAGTGATATACACAATGTTTCTGTGAAATAGCATGATACTAGTTCATTCATGAAAATGGCACTATCAGAAAACTCTTTTGCACAAGTCAATTTAAAGGATATGCTATGCAGTGCAGAGCAGTGAAAACAGTGTTTTACTGAAATAGCACTATCCTGATTCATTCTCACAAGTGACAGTATTATAAACATCATTTACAAAAGGTCTATTACAGATATATAACATGCAGCATATTGCTGAGCAAAGTGTTTCAATAAATAATGGAATACAGTTTTATGTATGCTGTTATCACTGTTACAAACAAATTTTACATATCTACATTCAAAGAGTGTATAGCATAAAGCACAGTGTGGAACGCTGAAATTGCACGTTATTAATTCAAACTCACAAATAGCAGTGCTACAAACAACTTTTACAAATATGCAATTACAGAGTGTGTAACATGCACCACAGAGTGATAAACGCACTCTCACTGAAACAGAATAATACAGTTTCAGACATATAAGAACTATTATAAATTTCTGTTTATTTATTCATTTATTGTGGTAATGTGGGTTTCTAACAGTATATAAATTTCAGGTCTACATCATTATATTTCAATTTCTGTGTAGACTATATCATGTTCACCACTCAAAGACTAATTACCATCGATCACTGCACACATGTGGCCTGTCACATCAGTCACCCTCCTCCCTCCTCTCTTCTCTGATAACCAACAATCTAATCTCTGTTTCTATGTGTCTGTTTGTTGTTGTTGTTTTTTATCTTCTACTTATGAGTCAGATCACACAGTATTTGACTTCCTCCATGTGACTTATTTCAATTAGCATAACACCCTCAAGTTCCATCTATATTGTCACAAAGGGCAAAATTTCACCTTATCATTTATAGATGAGTAGTATTGCATTGTGCATATATACCACATCTTCTTTGTCCGTTCATCCCTTGATGGGCACTTAGGTTGTTTCCAAGTCTCGGCTATTGTGAACAATGCTGCAACAAACATACAGATGCATATACCTTTACACACTTGTGCTTTACGTTCTTTGGATAAATACCCAACAGTGGAATAGCTGGATTGTATGATAGTTCTATTCTTAATTTTTGGAGAAATCTCCATATTGTTTTTGATAGTGGCTGCACCAGTTTGCATCCCAACAGGAGTGTATAAGTGTTCCCTTTTCTGCACATCCTCTCCAACACTTGTCATTTCTTGTCTTGTTAATTATAGCCACTCTGACAGGCTTGAGGTGATATCTCATTGTAGTTTTGGTTGCATTTCCCTAATAATTAGTGATGTTAAGGATCTCTTCATATGCCTCTTGGTCATTTGGAAAAATGTCTGTTCAGATCTTTTGCCCATATTTTAATTGGATTGTTTGTTTCGTTGTTGTTGAGTTGCATGAGTTCTTTATATATTTTGGATATTAATCCCTTGTCAGATATATGGTTTGCAGATGTTTTCTTCCCATTATTAGGTTGTCTTTTCATTTTGTTAATGGTTTCCTTTGCTGTGCAGAAGATTTTTAGTTTGATGTAGTCCATTTGTTTTTCTTTTGATTCCCTTGTCTGGTCAGACATGGTATTTGAAAATATGCTGCTAAGACCCATATCGAAAAGTGTCCTGCCTATGTTTTCTTCTAGAAGCTTTATGGCTTCAGGTCTTACCTTCAAGTCTTTACTCCATTTTGGGTTAATTTGTGTGTATGGTGTAAGATAATGGTCTACTTTCATTCTTTTGCACGTGACTGTCCAGTATTCCCAACACCATTTCTTCAAGAGACTTTCTTGTCTCCATTGTATGTTCTTGGCTTCCTGTGGAAAATGAGCTATCCATAGATGTGTACGTTTATTTCTGGGCTGTGGATCCTGTTCCATTGATTTCTGTGTCTGTCATTCTGCGAATACCATGCTGTTTTGATTACTGCAGGTTTGTAGCATATTTTGAACTCAAGAAGTGTGATACGTCAAGCTTTGTTCTTTTTCCTCAGGATTCCTTTGGCTTTTTCAGGGTCTTTCATTGTTCCATGTAAAATTTAGGATTGCTTGTTTTATTTCTTTGAAAAAAGTCATTGGAACTTTGATAGAGATTTCATTGAACATGTAGATTGCTTTAGGAAACGTGGACATTTTAACAATGTGAATTCTTCCAATTCAAGAGCACAGAATATCTTTCCATTTCTTTATGTCTTCAATTTCTTTCAACATTTTTTTATAGTTTTCAGAGTACACATCTTTCACCTCTTTGGTTAAATTTATTCCTAAGTTCTTTATTCATTTTGTTGCAATTGTAAATGGGATTGTATTCTTAATTTCTCTTTCAGCTACTTTGCAGTTAGTGTATAGAATTGCAACTTATTTCTGTATGTTGATTTTGTATCCTGCAACTTCACTGTATTCATTTATTATTTCTAATAGTTTTTTTGTAGAATCTTTGGGCTTTTCATTATATAACATCACATTGTCTTCAAATAGTGAAAGTTTTACCTCCTCTTTTCAAATATGGATCCATTTTATTTCTTTTACTTGCCTTGTTGCTCTGGCGAGGGCTTCCAATACTATGTCAAATAAGAGTGCTGAAAGTGGACATCCTTGTCTGGTCCCAGTTCTTAAAGGAATAACTTTCAGCTTTTCTCCATTGAGTGTGATATTAGCTGTGGGTTTTTCATATAAGGCCTTTATCATGTTGAGGTACTTTCCTTCTATACCCATTTTATTCAGAGCTTCTATCATAAATTGATGCTGTTTTTGTCAAATGCTTTCTCTGCATCTATTGAGATGATCATGTGATTTTTATTCTTCATTTTGTTAATGTGGTGTATTATGTTGATTTATTTGTGGATGCTGAACCATCCTTTCATCCCTAGAATAAACCCCACTTGATCTTGGTGTATGACCTTTTTATTGCATTGTTGTATTTGATTTTCTAGCATTTTGTTGAGGAATTTTGCATCAGTGCTCTTCAGTGATACTTCCCTATAATTTTGGTTGTTTGTGCTGTCCTTGCCTGTTTTTGGTATCAGGGTAATGTTGGCTTCTTAGAATGAGTTAGGAATCTTTCCCTCCTCTTCAACCTTTTGGAGGAGTTTGAGAAGGATAGGTTTTAAGTCTTCTTTGAATGTTTGATAGAATTCACTAGGGAAGCTGTCTGATCCTGGACTTTCATTTTTGAGGAGGTTTTTGGCTACTGTTTCAATCTCCTTACTGGTGATTGGTCTATTCAAATTCTCTATTTCGTCTTGATTCAGTTTTAGAAGGTTGTATGATTCTAAGAATTTATCCATTATTCTAGATTACCCAGTTTGTTGTCATACGTTTTTTTGCAGTATTCTCTTACAATCTTTTGTATTTCTGAGGAGTTATAATTTCTTCTCTTTCATTTTTGATTTTATTTATCTGAGCCTTCTCTCTATTTTTCTTGGTGCATTTAGCTAAAGTTTTGTCAACTTTATCTTCTCAAAGAGCCGGTTCTTAGTTTCATTGATTTTTCTCTACTGTTTTTTTGTCTCTATTTCATTAATTCATTCTCGGATTTTTATTATTTCCCTCCTTCTACTTATTTAGGGCTTTTTTTTGTTCTTCTTCTTCTAGTTACTTTAAGTGCACTGTTAGTTTACTTAAGATTTTTCTTGTTTGTTGAGGTAGGCCTGTATTGCTATGAACTTCCCTCTTAGTACCACCTTTGTTATATCCCATAAATTTTGACATGTCATATCTTCATTTTCATTTGTCATCAGCTATTTTTTATTTCTCCTTTGATTTCTTCATTGAACAGTTCTTCAGCAGCATTTTGTTTAATATCTACATATTTGTGTCTTTTCCAGTTTTCTTCCCGTAGTTGATTTCTAGTTTCATACTGTTGTGTTCAGAAAACATGTTTGGTATTATTTCAATATTCTAAAATTTATTGAGACTTCTTTTGTGGCCTAATATGTGATCTAGTCTGAAGAATGTGTATTCTGCGGTTTTTGAATGGAATTTTCTGTATATATCTAATAAGTCCGTGTGGTATAATGTGTCATTCAAGGCCAATGTTTCCTTATTGATCTTCTGTTTGGATGATCTATACATTGATATAAGTAGAGTGTTAAAGTCTCCTACTATTATTGCATTACTATCTCTTTCTCCATTTATGTCTGTTAATAATTGCTTTATATATTTAGGTACTCCTGTGTTGGGTGAATAGATATTTACAAGTGTTATAGCCTCTTGTTGGATTGTACCCTTTATCATTATGTACTGCTCTTCTTTGTCTTGTTACAGTTTGTGTTTTAAAGTCTATTTTGTCTGATATAAGTATTGCTACCCCAGCTTAGTTTTCTTTGCCATTTCCATGGAGTCCTTTTCTATCCTTTCATTTTCAGTTTATGAATTTCTTTAGGTCTCAAATGTGCCTCTTACATGCAGCATATGTATGGGTCTTGCTTTTTTATCCACTTGGTCACTCTATATTTTGTGTTTGGAGTATTTAGTCTATTGATAAGTATGTACTTTTGCCATTTTAATTCTTTTCTCCTGAGTTTTTTAGTAGTTCTTCTCTGTTCCTTTCTTCTTCTCTTGCTCTCTTCCCTTGTGGTTTGATAACTTTGTTTAGTATTATGTTTGGGTTATTTTCTCTTAAGTTTTTGTTTTTATTATAGGTTTCTGTCTTGTGACTACCATGAGGTTCATATATAATAATCTATATAAATAGCAATCTATATTAAGTTGATAGTCTCTTAAATTTGACCTCTTGCTAAATGTCATACACTTTTATTCACCTTCACCCACATTTATGTTTTGATGTCATATTTAACCTGTTTTGTGTGTGTGTGTGTGTGTGTGTGTATCCATTAACTCCTTATCATGGAAATAGATAATTTTAATGCTTTTCTCTTTTGTTCCTCCTATTCGCTTCAAAAGGTGGTCAATCTGCTACCTTTACTATATATTTGCCTTTACCTGCGATTTTATTTATTTTTGATAATTTTCTTACTCCTATTTGTGGTCTTTTCTCTTCCACTTAAATAGGTCCCTTTAACATTTCGTGCAAAGCTGTTTTATTTGTGATAAACTCCCTTAGTTTTTGCTTGTCTGCAAAACTCTTTGTCTCTCCTTCCATTCTGAGTGATAACTTTGCCAGGTAGAGTATTCCTGGCTTTTTTTTTTTCCTTTCAGCATTTTAAATACATCATGCCACTCCCTTCTAGCCAGTAAGTATCTCAGTATCTGCTGAGAAGTCAGCTGATAGCCTTATGAGGTTTCTTTTATATGTAATGTGTTGCCTTTCTCTTGCAGTTTTTAAGATTCTCTCTTTCTCCTTAATTTTTGACATTTTAATTACAATGTTTCTTGATGTGGACCTCTTTAGGTTCATCTTGTTTAGTGTTCTCTGTGATTTCTGTACCTGGATGTCTGTTTCCTTCCTTGGGTTAGGGAAATTTTCAGCTATTAATTCTTCAAATAGATTCTCTGCTCCTTTGTCTCTCTCTTCTCCTCTGGAACACCTATAATATGGGTGTTCGTATGCTTGATATTGTTCCAGAGCTACCTTAGAGTGTTCCCATTGTTTTCAATTATTTTTCTTTTTCTGTTCAGCTTTGGTGATTTCCTCTAGTCTTTTGTCCAGCTCACTGATCTGTCGTTCTGTGTCATCTACTCTGCTATTGATTCTCTGTAGTGAATTTTTCATTTCCATTATTGTATTCTGCAGTTCTGATTGGTTCTTTTTTGTTTTCCAATTCTTTTTGAAGTTCTCACTGTTTATCTATTCTTCTCCCAAGATCAGTGAGCATCATTATGACTATTAGTTTGTACTCCTTATCAGGTAGATTGTTTATGTCTGTTTCATTTAGTTCTTTTCCTATTCCCTTATTGGGAGCATATTCATCTGTCTCCTCATTTTGCCTCTGTGCTTGTATCTAGGTATTATGTAGATGGGCTATGTATCTCCATCTTTAAGAGAAGCCTTATGAGCCCCAGCAATGTGCTTCCCTCTCGTCACCAGTTCCAAATGTTTGAGGAGTGTCCCCTATGTGGGCTATGCTTGCCCTCCTGTTGTGGAAGGGTTGCTCCTACTGCAAGTGCATGCAAAGGCTAGGCAGTCCCCCGGCTCCCTGGTTGTAAGGCTCAACTGTGTGGGGCTGGTACAGTCTCTTTAGTCACTTTATTGGGTGGAAGGGAGCCCAAGCACAGGTAGTTTAAAGGTCTAATGGCACACACCTGCTGCTGTCTTGCTGTTAAGTGAGTAGGCCCCCATTGTGTCTTGTTGCTAGACTCAGGGGTTCACAATTGCTGTAGGCCTCTGGCTTGGAAGGCTGTTAGCTCTCTCAGGAGTGTGTCCAGGTGGGGCCAGCCCCAGGCATGATAGTACACAGTTGTTTCATGCATTGGAATTTGGAGCAGTCCCCTATGTAGTTGAGAAGCACAAGTCTGCTGCAGTTGACAACAGGCCCACACACCCCATCAATGAAGTCTTGCCCCAGGTTCATGCCCTGCCCCACTGAAGTGAACCCAATCGCCCTGCTGCTGCAGAGGTCCCACACACTCCAACCCAGACCCACCCCTTGCGGACACTCTGCTTGACAGAGGTGGACCTTCTTGCCCTGCTGCAAAAGGTTGCTCATAGTCAGCCTACTTGGGCCCACAAGTTGCCTGCATGCTTGCTGGTTGGTGGGGTTTGTTCCTAGGGCAGGCTGCCTGCCCTGGTTGTGCTGGATTAAATCAGTGCTCTGGTGCATGGGGAAAAGCCCTGTGTTAACAGGCCAGGTGAAGAAATCAAATGGCATCTGCCAGCATCTGTGTCAGGACACTTGTACTAGGTCCCAGTAATGGCTTGTGCCTCTTTTTCAGTTCCTGGAGAGGTGGCTCCAGCCACCACCTGCCTCCCTGAGATGTGGCCAGAGCCTACCAAGTGAATCTCTTTCACTAAAGGTCGGTACACCTTTCTTTCTAGTAATTTCGTGTTGGTTTCCAGAATGAATGAATTTGTGCATGGGTCCAGAAAAAGCAGGCATTTCTTTCTCCTATGTTTTTTAGCTTTTATAGGGATATTCCTCATGGTTTTTTGGGGGTTTTCTTAAAGATTTTATTTTTTTCCTTTTTCTCCCCAAAGCCCCCCGGTACATAGTTCTATATTCTTCCTTGTGGGTGCTACTAGTTGTGGCATGTGGGACACCAACTCAGCATGACTCAAAGAGCAGTGCCATGTCCACACCCAGAATTTGAACTGATTAAACACTGGGCCGCCTGCAGCGGAGTGCGTGAACTTAACCACTTGGCCATGCGGCCAGCCCCCCTCATTGTTTTTAATAGCTGGCAAAGCCAGATATCATGACACTCATCTCAGTTGTGATGAGTTCAAAAGCTGCTTATTGTGACAAAGCTCTCCTGCTCAGATACCCAGCTCCTCCAGGAAAAGCTTTGTACCTTAAGATTTCTCCTAGCTGTGAAGCACCATGGCTAGAATGTGATTTTTTTTCCCTCTCCTGAGAGGTATTTATGCCTCTTCCACCTCAGTCAGTGTTGTTCCTTGTTGTGTGGGTTCTTTTTATCCAGTTTCTGGTTCTCTCTGAGGGGTAATTGTTCCATAGGTAGTTATAAAGTCATTGCATCTGTAGGAGGAGTTGAGTCGACAGTCTTCCCATCCCACTTTATTCTCAGCAATCCTTCAGCAATTCCTATAAATCTCTTTACATATGTGTCTTTACAGAGTGTATAACAAGGAGCACAATATGCTGAACATAGTATTTCGCTGAAAGAGCAAGATATTTATTCATAGAGATGGATAACATTGTCAAAAGTTCCTTTTATTCATGTGACTTTACAGAGTGTATAAGATGCAGTACAAAGTACTCAATAAATGCATCGCTGAAATGGTAATATATTGATTTGTTCATCCGGATGGCACTATCAGAAACACCTTTAAACAAGGCACTTTTGGGACATACAACATTATTCACAGGCTGCTGAACACAGTGTTTAATGGAAGAGGCATGATCCTGAGTCATACATGAAAACAGAACTTTAATAAATGCTATGAATATGTGTGAATTTACAGAGGGTTTTACAGGCTGAATTTCTACCCCCTGAAATTTCATACCTTGAAGTCCTGTTCTCTAGTACATCGAAATCTGTCTATATTTGGATATAGGTCTTTAGAGGAGTATTTAAGTTAAAATTAGGTCTTTAGGGTGGGCCCTAATCCAATCTGATTAGTGTCCTTACAAGAAGAGGAGATTAGGACACAGACACACACAGAGGAAAGACCTTGTGAAGAAACAGGGAGAAGATGGCCATCTAAAAACCATAGAGAGAGGCCTCAGAAGAAATTAACCTTGCTGACACCTTGATCCAGGACTTCTATCCTCCATAATTGTGAGAAAATAAACTTATGTTGTTTAAGCCACCCAGTTGCTGGTATTTGTTACACAGCCCTTGCAAGCTAGTACAGATTTTGATTCCAAATGTGGGGTACTAGTGTAACAAATACCTAAAAGTGTGAAAGTGTCTTTGGTAATGATTGGAGGCTGGAAGAGTTTTGAGGTGAATTTTGGAAAAATCCAGATTGCCTTAAAAGCACTTTGGTAGAAATATGGATATAAGTCATTGGTGGTAAGAGCTCAGAAAGAAAAGAAGAAAGCAGTAGAAAGCTTCTATCTATCTACATATATATATATATATATATATATATATATATATATCTTTGTTATAAAGTGACAATAAACTTTGCTAAATTGTGTTCTAGTGTTTTGTGAAAAGTAGAACTTGTAAGTGATGAACTTGGATACACATCTGTGGAGATTTCTAAGCAAAGTCATGAAGACATGTCCTGGTTTCTCCTTAATGCTTACAGTAGAATGACAAAAGAGAGAGAGAAATTGAAGAAGAAGTTGTTAAGCCAAAAGAAGTTGGAACTTTAAAATCTGGAAAATTCTCATTTTTCTGATGTGACAAAAATAAGAAAGAGCTGTGGAAGGAACACCAAGGGTATGGCTGGACATTTACTAAAGAGATTAGGCATGTGATTTCTAGATCTGATCAATAATCTTAGCAGCAATTCTGCCAGTTTGGACTGAAAAGAGCAGAAGCACAGGTGGTGAATACTTTCTCTGAAATAGCACCATACTGGTTAATCCACACATCCAGCACTATTACATGTGTGCCTTTCAAAAAATATGACATGAAGCTCATGTTGAATAGAGTGTTCCGCTAAAATAGCCCTATACTGACTCAATATAGGCTAGTTTAGTGAGACTAGTCCTTTAGAAACAACTTTTTTACTTTCTTTATTATAGAACCTTTATTTATATATATTTATAGTTTCTTTATTTATATAACCTTTATTCTTCATGCAGCTAGTGCTTTTGTATATGCACATTTACAGAATGTATAACATGCAACAAGCATGCTGATAATAGTTTCACTATTAAATTTAGTAGTTACAAGAGGAGTAACTTAATTAACTACAAGATAGTTAAAACAGAACTATCCTAATTCATCCACATAGCTAGTACTGTTAGAAATGACTATTTCACATGCACCTTTATAGACTATACAGCATATAACACACAGTGCTTAGCACAGTGCTTCACTGAAATTCTACTATACTGATTCATTCACACATGTAACACTGTTAGAAATTACTGTTCTCTATGCACCTTTGGAACATGTACATGTACCACACAGTTATCAACACAGCCTTTCATCAAAATAACTCTGTACTGATTCAGTCACACAGCTAGTATTGTTGAAAACAAGTTTTATACATGAACCTTTAAGTGTGTGGCAACATGCAGCACACAATGCTGAAAACTGTTTCATACAAATAGCACAAACAGCAGAATACTAGTATTTCCCATAACTAACAATGCTACAACAACATTTTCATGCATACATTTAGAGAGTATATAAGATGCGACTCAGAATACTCAGTGATTCACTAAAATATCACTATCCTGATTTATTTAAGCAACTAGAACTGTTATGAATGATTTTTACCTATGTGATTTGAAAAAGTAAATAATGTAACAGAGTGCTGAACACTGTTTCAGTAAAATGATATAATGATTAATTCACAAAAATACTGTTACAAAAGTTTGTTACACATCCTTACACAGTGAATAACATGAAGCAGAGGCTGTTGAATGCAGTGTTTTACTGAAATAGCACTATAATGATTTATTCAGGCTACTAGCACTGTTAGAAATACCTATTGCACAGAAGCCTATACAAAATGTAGAACTGGCAGGACAGAGTGCTAAGAAGAGTGATTCACTAAATTCCCAATATACTGATTCATTCACATAAGTAACACTCTTATATCAACTTTTACATGTGTTCCCTTACAGAATATATCACATGAAATACAGATTGCTGAGCACTTCTTGACTAAACTAACGCTATTGTGATGTGTATAGGTTTCTAGCCTTCTTAGAAACATCTTTTATTCGTGAGCAGTTACAAAGTTTATAACTGAAGCTCAGAGTAATGACCACACTGTTTCACTGAATTTGGACTACTCTCTTGCATTCATACAACTAGCACTGTTATAAAGAACAGTTTCACATGGGTAGCTTTATAGTTTGCATAATATGAGGCAAAAAGTGCTGAACACAGTGTTTCATTGAAATAGTAGAATCTGATTCATTTACACAGCTACCACTCTTAGAAATATTTTTTAAAGTGTACTTTTACAGAATGTATAGCATGCTGCATAAAATGCTGAATAATTTTACATTGTTAGAGCACACTCCTGATTAAGTCACACAGTTGCCCATGGTTAGAAACAACTTTTAGATATATGCTTTTACAGACTTTATAACAATGCAGCACAAATTTCTGAATACAATATTTCACTGAGATAGTACTATAGAGATTTATTTACATAGATAGCATGGTCAGACAAAACTTTTATACAAGTACTTTACAGAATATATAACAGGCAATACAGAGTGCTGACAATGTCTAACTAAAATATCAATATCCTGATTTATTCACACAGCTTTTGGTGTTATAAACACAGTTACATATTTACCTTTACCGTGAAAGGATACAGCCCAATGTGTTATAACAGTGGTTCACTAAATAGCTCAATACTTGTTCATACACACAGACACTGCCATTAACAAAAGTCTTTTATGAATGTGCCTTAGCAGAGTATATAACGAAAAACACAATTTGCTGAACACAGTGTTTCACTAAACCAGCAGTATACCGATTTATTCACATAGACAGCACTGTCTGAAATGCCTTCTACCCTTGTGTTTTAACAGTTTGTTACATGATGTGCAGAGAGGTGAATAGAGTATTTTACTTAAAAAGTACTACACTTATTAACCCATGCAGTTTTCACTTTAGAAACAACTTTTAAATATGCATCTCTAAAGAGTATATAACATACAACAGAGATTGAAATAGCATGATGCTGATTCATACACAGAGATTGCACTGTTAAAAACAACTTTTACTTTTGTGTATTTACAGAGTGTATACTTGCAACAGAGAGTGCTGAAATATTATTTCATTGAAATGACATTACATAGATTTAGTAATGCAGATAATCATTAGAAACAACTTTTACACATGTGCCTTTACGAAATGTATATCATGCAAGATAGAATGCTGAACATCTTGTTTCACTGAACAAGAACACTTTCCTGATATATTCGTGCAGTTCACCCTGACAGCAACACCTTCTATACCTGTGCACTTACAGAAAGTATAAAATGCTAAAATGCAGCATATAGTTCTGAACACAGTTTTTCACTAAAATGGGATGATACAGGATATTCACACAAATATCACTGTTAGAAAACTAAGTATATTTACTTACAAAATGTATAACATGCAGCACAAAGTGATAAACAAAATGTCACTGAAATAGTATTCCTATTCTTTTAAGAATCTGCACTTTTAGACATAATTTTACATATGTGCTTCTCAGATTGGATAAAATGCAGCACAGAGTATGAACAAGGTGTTTCACTAAAGAAGGAGCATGCTAATTAATTCACACAGCTACACTGTTAAAAAAATTGTTACACATTTCTTCTCAGAGTAAATAACATGCAGCACAGAGTTCTGAACACAGTGTTTCACTATATAGCACTATACTGATCCATGAAACATAGTGTTACTGTGTACCATGACAGCTGTGTGAAATACCTACTGTTAAAATACCTTTTATTCTGTAAAAGCACACTTTAAAAAATATTTCTAAGAGTGGTAGCTGTGTAAATGAATCAGATTCTACTATTTCAATGAAACACTGTGTTCAGCACATTTTGCCTCATATTATACAAACTATAAAACTACTCCTGTGAAAATGTTCTTTACATTATTTAAAACCTGAAGCACAGAGTAATAAGGACAATGTTTCACAGAATTAGAATTATACTGGACTCAGACAGACCCTCTGCACATCTTTTAATCAAATTGTTTGGATTTTTGTTATGGAGTTGTATGAGTTTCTTAATATAATTTGGATATTAACTCCTTATCAGAGATACAACTTGCAAAAATTTCTCCCATTTGATAGGTTGTCTTTTAATTTTGTTGATGGTTTTGTTTGCTGTGCAAAAGGTTTTTACTTTTACGTAGTCCCACTCTTTTTTTTCACTTTTGTTGTCTGTGCTTTTGGCGTCAAACCAAAAAACTAATTGCCAAGACTAGTGTCAGTCAGATTACTGTCTATCTTTTCTTTTAGGAGTCTTAAGGTCTTAAATTTGAGTCTTTGATCCATTTTGAGTTAATTTTTGTGTATGGTGTAAGATAGTGCTCCAGTTTCATTCTCTTGCATGTGACTGTCCAGTTTTCCCCACACCATTTGTTGAAAAGAGTGATATTTTCTCATTGTATATTCTTGGCTTCCTTGTCATAAATTAAGTGACCATATAGGTGTGAGTTTATTTCTGGCCTCTTTCTTCTATTCCATTGACCTATATATCTGTTTTGTTTGGCAATACCATATTGTTTTCATTACTATATCTTTGCAATATTTTTTGAAATCAGGGAGCATGATGCTTTCCGTTTTGTAATTCTTTCTCAAGATTGCTTTAGTTAGTTGGGGTCTTTTGTGGTTTAATACAAATGTTAGGACTGTTTGGTCTATATATGTGAAAAATGCTCTTGGAACTTGGACGGGGATTGTAATGCATCTGCATATTTTTTTGAGTAGTATGGAATTTTTAACAATATTGATTCTTCCAATCCATGAGCACATAATATTTTTCCATTTATTTCTGTCTTTTTCAATTTCATTCATCCATGATCTATAGCTTTCAGTGTACAGGTCTTTCACCTTCTTGGATAAATTCCTTTGTAGCTAATTTATTCCTTTAGATTTAAAATGAGATTTTTTAAATTGCTCTTTCTGATAGTCTGTTATTAGTGTATAGAATTGCAAGAGATAAAAATCTGTATACTGAATTTGCGTCCTGCAACTTTACTTAATTATTAGTTATAACAGCTTTTTCGGGGAGTCTTCAGGGTTTTCCATATATAACATCATGTCATTTGGAAATAGTGACAATTTTACTTTTCTCTTTCTGATTTGGATGCCATTTGCTTATTTTTCTTGCCCAATTACTCTGGTTAGGACTTCCAGTACTATGTTGAATAAAAGTGGTGAGAATAGGCACACTTGCTTTGTTCCTGATCTTAGAGGAAAAGCTTTCAATTTTTCTGCATTGAGTATTATTTTAGCTGTGAGCTTATCATATATGATTTTTACATTGATGTTATTTCCAGCTATACTCACTTTGTGGAGAGTTTTTATCATAAATGGTTGTTGAATTTTGTCAAATTCCTTCTCAGCATCTATTGAGGTGATCATATAACTTTTATCTTTCATTTTGTTAGGATGGTATATCACATTGACTGGTTTGCTGATTTTGAACCATCCTTACATCCCTGGACTAAACCCAACTTCATCATGGTGTACGATCCTTTTAATGTTTTGTTGAATTTGGTTTGCTAATATTTTGTTGAGGATTTTCCTTCTAAGCTCATCAGAAATATTGGCCTGTAATTTTCTTTTCTTGTGGTGTCTTCTCTGTTTTTGGTATCACAGTAATGCTAGCTTTGTAAAATGAATTTGAAAGTGTTTCTTCCTCTTCAATTTTTGAAAGAGTTCGAGAACGATTGGTATTAATTCTTCCTTAAATGTTTGGTAGAATTCACCAGTGAAACCATCTGGTCCTAGATTTTGTTTGGAGGTTTTAATTACTGATTCAATCTCATTACCCATAATCAGTCTGTTCAGATTTTCTATTTCATTATGATTTGGTCTTGGTAAGGTGTATGTTTCTAGGAATTTATCCATTTCTTCTAAGGTTGTCAAATTTTTGATGTATACTTATTCATAGTAGTCTCTTATGAAACTTTGTATTTATGTGGCCAGTTGTAGCATCTCCTCTTTCATTCCTGATTTTATTTATTTGAGTTCTCTTTTTTCTTGGTTAGTCTAGCTAAAGGTCTGTCAATTTCGTTTATCTTTTTAAAGAACCAACTGTTACTTTCATTGATCTTTCCATTGTCGTTTTAGTCTCTATTTTATTTATTTTCACTCTGATCTTTGTGATTTTCTTCCTTCTACTAACTCTGGGCTTTTTCATTTTTATTCTCATACTTCCTTGAAGCGTCAAGTTATGTTGCTTGAGTTTTTTCTTGTTTCTTGAAGGAGGCATTTATTGCTATGAACTTTCCCCTTAAAACTCTTTTTGCTGCAGCCCATAAGCTTTGGTATATTGTGTTTCCATTTTCATTTGTCTCAAGGTAATTTTTTTCTCTTTCTTTTTTGTTGAATTCATAATAGTTTACATCAATGTGAGATTTCAGTTGTACATTATTTCTTGACTGTCACGACGTAAGTACTTCCCTTCACCCCCAGTGCCCTCCCTACCCCTCTTCCCCTGGTAACCACTGAACTGTTTTCTTTGTCCCAGTACTTGTTTATATTTCACATATGAGTGAAATCATCTGGTGTTTGTCTTTCTCAGACTGGCTTATTTCGCTTAGCATAATTCCCCCAGGTCCTTCCATGTTATTGCAAATGGGATGAATTTGTCATTTTTCCTGATTGAGTAGTATTCCATTGTGTGTATATATATATATATATATATACCACATCTTCTTTATCCAGTCATCAGTCGATGGGCACTTGGGTTGCTTCCATGTCCTGGCTGTTGTGAATAGTGCTGCAAAGAACATAATGTTGCATGTGTTACTTTGGATTGTTGATTTCAAATTGTTTGGGTAGATACCCAGTAGTGGGATATCTGGGTCATATGGTAGGTCTATTTTAGTTTTTTGAGGACGCTCCATACTGTTTTTCATTGTGGTTGCACCAGTTTGCATTCCTACCAGCAGTGTATGAGCGTTTCCTTCTCTCCACACCCTCACCAACATTTACTTTTAGTCTTAGTGATTATAGCCATTTTAACAGGTGTAAGGGGGTATCTTAGCGTAATTTTTAATATGCATTTCCCTGATGATTAGTGATGTTGAACATCTTTTCATATGTTTATTGACCATCTGTATCTCTTCTTTGGAAAAATGTCTGTTCATCTCCTCTGCCTACTTTTTGATCAGTTTGTTTGCTTTTTTATTGTTGATTTGTGTGAGTTCTTTGTATATTATGAAGATTAACCCCTTGTCAGATGTATGATTTGCAAATATTTTCTCCCAATTGGTGGGTTGTTTCTTTGTTGTCCCAAGGTGATTTTTTATTGTTCTTTTTCGGGCCATTTGTTGTTCAGAAGTATGTTTAATCTCCATGTATATCTGAATTTTTTAGTTTTCTTCTTGTAAGTGATTTCTATATTTATACTATTATGGTCAGAAACCATCTCTGATATTATTTTAATCTTCCTTCGATTTAAGACTTGTTTTTTGGCCTAGTATATAATCTATCCTGGAGAATGTTTCTTGTTCACTTGAGAATAATGTGTATTCTGTTGCTTTGGATTGAATGATCTATAAATGTCTGTTAAATTGATCTGGACTAAAGTGTTGTTTAAGGTCAGTGTTTCCTTATTGATTTCTGCCTGGATGATCTATCCATTAGTGAAAGTGGATATTAAAGCATCTTACTGTGGGGCCAGCCCAGTGGCACATTGGTTAAGTTCGCAGGTTCCGCTTCTCAGCAGACTGGGGTTTGCTGGTTTGGATCCTGGGTGCAGACATGGCACCCCTTGGCATGCCATGCTGTGATAGGCATCCCACATATAAAGTAGAGGAAGATGGGCATGGATGTTAGCTCAGGGACAGGCTTCCTCAGCAAAAAGAGGAGGACTGGCAGTAGTTAGCTCAAGGCTAAGCTTCCTCAAAAAAAAAAAAAAACAAATGAAAAATGTCTTACTGTTATTGTATTGCTGTCTATTTCTACTTTATGTCTGTTAATATTTCCTTTATATGTTTAGGTGATCCGGTGTTGAGTGCACAAATATTTATCAATGTTATATCCTTTTGTTTGATTGACTCCTTCATCATCAAATAATGCCCTTCCTCTCTTATTATAGTCTTTGTTTTAAAGTCTATTTTGTTGGATATAAGTATAGCTACTCCAGCTTTCTTTTGGTTTCCATTTGCATAGAATATCTTTTTCCATCCCTTTACTTTCAGTCTGTGTGTATGCTTACATCTGACATGAGTCTCTGGAGAGCAACATATAGATGGGTCTTCTTTTTATGTCCCTCAACGACTCTGTCTTTTAATTGGAGTACCTGGTTTATTTACATTTAAAGTAATTATTGATAAATATGTGCATATTGTCATTTTGTTACATGTTTTCTGGCTGTTTTGGTAGTTCCTCTCTGTTCTTTCTTCTTCTCTTACTTTCTTCCTTTGTGGTTTAATGACTTTCTTTAGTGGTATGCTTATATTTATTTCTCTTTATCTTTTGTATATTTACTATAGGATTTTGCTTTGTGGTTGCCTTAAGGTTTACATCTAACAGCTTATATCTATAATAGTCTATTTTAAGTTGATAACAACTAAAGTTTGATCTCATTGTAAATTCAACATTACTCACTCTCCCCTCATTTTGTGTTGTTCGTGTCATATTTTGCATTGTTTCATCTTTTGTATCCCTTAACTAATTGTTGTAATCATAGTTATTTTTACTACATTTGTCTTTTAACCTTCATATTAGCTTTATAAGTAATAAAATTCACTAGCTTTACCATATATTTACCTTTCCATGAAATTTATTCTTTCATATGTGTTTATGCTTCTAATTAGTGCTCTTTTTATTCAACTTGAAGAAACACCTTTAACATTTCTTGTAAGATTGGTTTAAGTGGTGATGAACTCCTGTAGCATTTGCCTGTCTGGAAAACAAAATCTCTTATTCACTTCTGAATGCTAACTTTGCCAGATAGAGTATTCTTAGTTGGAGGTATTTTCTTTCAGCACTTTTAATATATTGTGCCACTCCTTTCTGCCCTGCAAAGTTTCTGCAAAAGTCTGCTCATAGTCTTATGGGATTCCCTTGTATGTAGCAAGATGTTTCTTTTTTGGTGCTTTTAATATTTTCTCCCTGTCTTTAACTTTTGACATTTTATTTATATTGTATCTTGGTGTGTGTCTCTTTGGATTCCTTTTATTTGGAACTCTGAGATTCCTGCATCTGGATGTCTGTTTCCTTCCCCTGGTTAGGGAAGTTTTTAGCTATTATTGCTTCAAATAGGATTTCTGTTCCATTCTCTCTTCTATTTCTTGGAAACCTATGATGCAAATGTTGGTTTGTTTGATGTTGCCCCATAAGTCCCTTCACTTTTTAAAAATTCTTTTCTTCTTTTTGCTGCAATGATTGGGTAAGTGTCACTGCCTTGTCTTTGAGTCAACACATCTTGTCTTCTGCTTCATCTAGTGTGTTGTTGAAAATTTCTAGTGTATTTTTCAGTTCAGATATTGTATTCTTCACCTCTGTGACTTCTATTTGGTACTTTATTATATCTCCCACGTCTTTGTTTAAGTTCCCACTGTGTTCATCTATTCTTCTCACCAGTTTGGTGAGGATCTTATGACGATTACTTTGAAGGCTTTACCAGATTACTTATCTCTGCTTCACTAAGGTTTTTTCTGAGGTTTTATCTCACTCTTTTGTTTGAACATATTCCTCTATTTTCTCATTTTGCTTGACTCTGTTGATTTCTATACAGTAGATGAAACAACTACCTCTCCTAGTCTTGAAGGAGTGGCTTCTTATAGGAGATGAACCTTGCATTCAAACCTGCCTCAGCTCTTGGTTTCCTCTCAAGTCTTTGTGCTTATCCAAGCAGTCTATTATCTTT